>NC_089811.1:37139721-37439721 GCF_029633855.1 Hoplias malabaricus | reverse complement strand
CATTGCTGGTAATCCAAGGCTTGTTGTTGGGAAAGCAGCGTACAGTTCTCGTGGGAACAACAATGTCCATACAGAAGTTCAGGTAGTCAGTAGTGCAATGTGTGACCTCCTCTAAGTCCTCCCCACTCTGCAACACACTCCAGTCTGTGGATCCGAAGCAGTCTCTCAGAACCTCACCTGCTTCAGGTGTCCATTTCCTGAAGGTGCGTGTGGTGGCTGGTAGCCTCTGTACTTTGGGCTTGTACATTGGCTGTAGATGAATGAGGTTGTGGTCTGACTTCCCCAGCGGGGGGAGTGGCGTGGCACTGTATGCATCCCTCAAATTTGCGTACATGAGGTCTATTGTTCTGTTTTTTCGAGTAGGGCAGTTAACAAACTGGTAGAAATTCGTGAGAGTGGAGTCCAGTGTTATGTGATTGAAGTCGCCCGAGATTGCAAAAAATGCATCAGTGTGTTGAGTTTGCAGCCTAGCGATTATTGAGTGGATGACGTCACACGCTCTGTCCGGAAGAGCACGCGGCGGAACATAAACACACACCACAATGGCGTGCGAGAATTCTCTCGGCATGTAGTACGGTCGAAGACTGACCGCCAGTAACTCCACATCCTCACAGCATACAGTCTCCTTCACTGTAACGTGTCTGGGATTGCACCATCTGTTGTTAATGTACATCACCAGTCCACCTCCCTTCTTTTTGCCAGAAAGTTTACAGTCTCTGTCCAAGCGAGCCACACTGAAGCCGGGCAGCTCAACGTTAACAGTGGGGATTTGGCTAGTTAGCCATGTCTCCGTAAAGCATAGCAGGCTACACTCTCTGTATAACTTTTGGTTTCTTACCAAGGCAGCCAGTTCGTCAGACTTGTTAGCCAGAGAGTTCACGTTTCCCATAACCATCGAAGGAACTGCGGGCTTGTATCTCCACTTCTTCTCCCGCCGCCTCGTCTTCACTTTAATCCCCGCACGGCACCCTCTAAAGCGCCATAGCTCCTCCGGGATGTTTACGTTAACTCTGCCAGCGTTCTTCCGTAGTGCAATCAGCTGATTCCTTGTGTACACAAGTTTGCTGTCGCTGGGTCGTTGTGATCGGTCCATATCCATAGGATATAATAAAACAAAACACTCCTCAAGGTGTGTAACCAAAAAGTTTCAAGATAAAAAAGTAAACAAAGACTTAGAAAAAACAAGCGGAGACGGAGCTACCTCGAGATGCTGCCACTGTCGTCGGCGCCATTTTTTGATTTAATATAAAAAATTTTTTTTAATATAAACAAATTTTGTATTGTTGGTGCTGACGAGTAAATATTGGCATGTGGGAGGAAAACGGAGCACCCGGAGGAACCCACGCAGACACAGGGAGAACACACCACACTCCTCACTGACAGTCACCCGGAGGAAACCCACACAGACACAGGGAGAACACACCACACTCCTCACAGACAGTCACCCGGAGGAAACCCACGCAGACACAGGGAGAACACACCACACTCCTCACTGACAGTCACCCGGAGGAAACCCACGCAGACACAGGGAGAACACACCACACTCCTCACAGACAGTCACCCGGAGGAAACCCACACAGAGAGAACACACCACACTCCTCACTGACAGTCACCCGGAGGAAACCCACGCAGACACAGGGAGAACACACCACACTCCTCACTGACAGTCACCCGTAGGAAACCCACGCAGACACAGGGAGAACACACCACACTCCTCACAAACAGTCACCCGGAGGAATCCCACGCAGACACAGGGAGAACACACCACACTCCTCACAGACAATCACCCGGAGGAAACCCACGCAGACACAGGGAGACCACACCACACTCCTCACAGACAGTCACCCGGAGGAAACCCACACAGACACACCACACTGGAGACTCAAAAGTGTCCGTAGGTGTGAGCGAATGTGTGAGTGTGTGTTGCCCTGTGAAGGACTGACTCCCCCTCCAGGGTGTATTCCCGCCTTGCGCCCAATGAGTCCAGGTAGGCTCCAGACCCACCGCAACCCTGAACTGGATAAGGGTTACAGTCATTGAATGAATGATTAATATTAGCACTGTGGTCCATTTCATTTAAAATAAGCTTCCAGCACCACTTCCAGTGCTTCACTCTCTCACCAATTTTAAGTTTATAACTAAAAACAAGCTTTCAATGTTTTTCATTTTAAGTAATAATATTTCTGTTGAAAATATGTTAAATTCCACCAGCGCTAGTAGCATTGCTTTTTTTCCTTTTTGCATGTATTTTGAAAATTTCCACCATATTTGTTGGTTGTAATCTTCTTCAGTGACATTCAAAATGTGAAACTCTCAAACTGAGTCCTCCTCTCCCTCCAGATCCACTGGTGGTTTACCTGATGCAGGGCCTGAGTATCAGAAAGCCCTGGCAGAAGAAATTGCCAAACTACAGCGGCTGTACGGCGGTGGGGACCTGACTTCCTTCCCAGAGTTCAATTTCCCTGGTGGGTCAAAAATAATCAAAAAAGCAAAAAAAAAATGTTATTTTGTTCTCTTGAATATTTCATCATGTATTTACAAATAAAAAGGCATTAATTAAAACTAAAAACACAATTGTGCCTGATACACTCCTAGCACTGCACCAGTGGTCCACTGATAGCATCCACTTAGTGGTGGTTTGTGTATTAAATGTATTCTTTACTTGCTTCACCGTAGAATAACTTTGCTAATACACTGAAACGCTTCTGGAGCAGCAGAATATTAAGGTCACCATGCAGCATGCCCAGTGTTTTCTAGATGGTTATAAAGCTCTCCATCATATGGCTGTGAAGCAGTGAACCTGCGTTGTGTGGAGTCAAAGAGCAATGAGTGTTCAGAACTTCAGTGCTGCAAGGAGTTTTAGGGTGTTTTTTCTGGACTAAAATTATTTCCTTTTTCTTTTTATTTCAGAGCCCAAACTGGATGAAGTGTCTACAAAGTAAACAACCAGTTCCCTAGTCACCTTCTCCTGTGCCTAACTGCTATTAATGTCATGTATTTTACCTCTGTCTTCCACTTTTGTCATAGATTTGTTATAGATATTTTTGTGGACATTTTGAATCCTTTTCACTGTTATATGCAACAAATTAACCCATGGATCGTGGAATACATGGATTACCTATGAGTGGGAAATTTGAAGGTTATTAGCACTTAAGCTGTGTAATAATGCTCTTGCACGCTGTAATTTGGAGCAGTCCAGCTTGAAATACGTGGAAGATGAAATGAGTAAAGACATGTTTTCTCTGGTCTCACTGTGTATCTGAACTTGTTGATGATCGGGGCTGAAAATGCTCTGGACAAACATTTGACATTTATTGTATGTATGTGTTTTTTTTTTATCCAAAAAATATCCAGCCAGCATTGGCCTGAGGACGTTTCATGTCACCACTGATGAAGGACTAATGGATGCCTCTCAGACTTCACATCTTGCCTGGCTGGGATCATCGAGGTAGATGTGTAGATAGTGAGTGGGTACGGGTTTTAAAAACTCCAGCAGCACTGCTGTGTCTGATCCTGTCATACCAGCGCAACACACACCACCACCACGTTAGTGTCACTGCAGCGCTGAGAATGATCCACCACCACATCACACCTGCTCTGTGGGGGTCCTGACCATAAAGAACAGGGTGAGATTGTTAACAAAGTATTCAGAGCAACAGGTGGGCTATACTGTAATTGTAGATGCATGTAGTGCTCCTGTATTGTCAGTGGAGCTGAGGGAATGAACAATGAGGTGATTATGATATTATGATTGAAGTGTGTGTATATATTTGCCAAGTCCTAAACATTTTTTAAAATCAAATAAGTACAGCTAGGAGGCACAGCTGTGTGTTCTCCCTGTGTGCACGTGGGTTTCCTCCCGATGCTCCGATTTTCTCCCGCTGTCTAAAAACACGTCGGTAGGTTGACTGGCAACTCAAGATGTGTATGGAAGCTCGTTTTTGCCATTTAAAGAAATAAAAGAGGCCACATTCATAGAGATAAAGATACTAAGTTATAATAATGAGATGCTAAGTCATAATTATGTGATACTAAGTTATAATGAGATGCTAAGTCATAATTATGAGATACTGTTATAATCATGAGATGCTAAGTCATAATTATGAGATAAGTTATAATAATGAGATGCTAAGTCATTATGAGATACTAAGTTATAATAATGAGATACTAAGTCATAATTATGAGATATAAAGTTACAATAATGAGATGCTAAGTCATAATTATGAGATACTAAATTATAATAATGAGATGCTAAGTCATAATTATGAGATACTGTTATAATCATGAGATGCTAAGTCATAATTATGAGATAAGTTATAATAATGAGATACTAAGTTATAATAATGAGATGCTTAGTCATAATTATGAGATATAAAGTTACAATAATGAGATGCTAAGTCATAATTATGAGATACTAAATTATAATAATGAGATGCTAAGTCATAATTATGAGATATAAAGTTATAATAATGAGATGCTAAGTCATAATTGTGAGATACTAAATTATAATAATAAGATGCTAAGTCATAATTATGAGATATAAAGTTATAATAATGAGATGCTAAGTCATAATTATGAGACACTAAGTTATAATGAGATGCTAAGTCATCATTATGAGATACTAAGTTATAATAATGAGATACTAGGTTATAATTATGAGATACTGATAGCAAGAAGACAGTTATGCTAGACTTTCTCCTTCTCTGGAGTTATAGATTTCTGCAATACCTCAAACAGTGAATAAAATAATTCAAACAAGTTCAATTTCAGCTTTTTTATTCGCTTGCTTATTCGGATTTTCTGTTCCACATTAATTGTCATTGCATTCTGTCGCCACTAGATGGCAACATGTGAAAAACTACACGTTTGGCTTAGATTCTTATAGATCCTTATCTCTATTGTCAACTGTTGTCTCAAGAATCTAAAAACAGTTTGGAGATATAATATAAAAAGACTATCAAAATACTGAAGATGTAGAAATTTTACAGTGGAATTGTTTAATGAACATAAATACATTATGTGACATGATATAATCTGTGGGGAAACTGCCTATTAGGTTACTGTGGAGTCTTTTGTAGGCCCCGGGAACATTGTTTACTGTCACTGTCTGTCCTAAATTACTATTAAGATTTATTTTAAGTCTAAAGAACGTCTAAGAAAGTTTGCTCCATTCGTATTTTATATTCGAGGGATTTCAACGTGTAAGCTGTTGTAAACGAGAATGAGCGAGCAGTAGTGTATATGTAGATTAAGGGTGTTTTTACTCTGTGGAAATGTGATTTACTATATTGCTGACTGAAATAAACGTGTTATTTTGCTCCTTTCTTTCTCGCTGACGTTAGTAGAATGCGGACTAAGCTCCTTGGAGTAAAATGCGCGCTCCCGACAGAGGCGGCCTCACACCGGAACCTCTTGTGTGCGGAGGATTTTCCGTCAGTGCGACATTAGCAGGAGCTCGGAGATGTCGACCTCTCTGCTCAGAATCAGACTCTCCTCTCTCAAGGTAAGATGTCGATAACAATAACCACATCTACAGTAAACAGGGCTGTTATGGAGCAGTAGAGAGTTTCAGACGCGCTGTGTCTTCTCTGTTTGCTCTGGGAAAGTGTTCAGCGGCGCCAGCCTCAGTCGAGCCACTTGACTGTGTCCTTGTGAACTCAGACCCAAACACACACACACACACACACACAGTCTAATACATATGTTTACTGCAGTCTTAGATAATGATGTCATTGTAATAATAAAACAAGGTGTGGCTGTGTTAATGAAAGTCTTGAAAGCAGGATACTATTTTTTTTTTTCATGTAAAATTAAAGGCATTTTTGTGCCGATTAAATCCTCTGTACATTGATGTTGACACATTGCATTTAGAACCGTTAAAATCTGTCATTTACAGTGTTTATTAACTCAAAAATCTTAAAGTATTCTTCTATTCCTTCTTTATATTATTATTATGTGAAATTCTCCCACAGTTTTGTGGGATTACAATATTAAGCAAGTGGAATAAAACGGATGATATCATGTGACTAATAAAAATAATAAATCTTGGTCTAATATATGCTTAAATAAGTATTTTTTAAAGAAATGTAGTTATAAAATATAATGTATTATATATAATCAAATTGATTATGAAACATCACTCAAAACTAGTGATGGGTGTTTCGGCTCTTTTTGGGGAGCCGGCTCTTTTGGCTCGGCTCTTCATAAAGAGCCGGCTCTTTCGGCTCCTAAATGACTCTTTGTTTTACCACTTATTTCCACTGGTACAGAACAATATTACCTACATTTTACATGACTATATGGACAAAACATTATTGTTCAATATTAAAAATAATAAATAGTGTTGCAATGGCCAATTGTTTTTATGGCTGTCTTGTAATAACTCACTGATTGCACTCACACATTCAATTGTGTAAATAACTGGATTTTTATTTAAACACCTTAATAAAAAATCACTTGTAAACTCTGAAATACAGCCAATGGAACCCAAAAGTTAGGTATTACAAAATAGCTTATTAAATTAAAATAATCATCCATTTGTGGGTAATAAAATAAACAAATACTCTGCAAAGTGCAAAACAGCAGCATTCAACGGTAGTGATTAAAACAACCACAACTGTCAACAAACATTTAACTGATTTAACATTTTCTTCAACTATGTTTTGGAAGGCAGATTGTCATTCAGGAAAACCAAGTGTCTCAGCTCGGAGGGTTGGAGCTTTCTTGTTGTTCTCTGATTTGTTGAATGACAAGCCTTGTTGAAAATGGCTCGGTCTTAGACGGGAACCGACTCTCATCGTTCAATTACAAGAGCCGGCTCTTTGAACCGGTTCGTTCGCGACCGACACATCACTACTCAAAACAAGGTTTTATTTTGAACAGAGCATTTCCTGAAAGATTCAAAAGCAGAAAACCTGTGAATGGAGTGAACAAACAAAAAAAAACATCCTTCACCTCATTTAATAAATTTGTTTTAAAGAACGGATGTGAATGATGTTTTTCTGAGATGTTTGTAGAGCTCTGCGCTGTTTAAGGCAGTGGTTCTCATGGGGTTAACGTCTGGGTTGTGGATGGTAGCCAAAAAAAAAAAGCATAGTTTAAATTGTGAATTACTTTTCCCCAATATTTTTAAACATCACTCGCTGTCTCTCTCATCCAGTGTCTCCGGCAGGAAAACTGGAGCACTCTGAGGACCCCACTCACTGCAGCATTCTGCACTAAAGCTGGAGAGCCCAAGAAACCTGCCAAGAAAGCAAAAGCTGCAAGTAAGAGTACGGACATGCTTGTGTTTTCTTGTTTTACTTGTTTAAGTTGGACACACACACCTCACAAAGCCAAAACACTGTTATCCTCCAAGTCAGGTTTCTGTGATGTTAAGTTCATATGCGTGTATGAGCACATTTAAAAAATGTTCCTTTAGTGTATGAGGGAAGATTAACCTTACATTCTTTAGAAGGTACAATTCTGCAGTGGCACACGTGCCCTTTTTTCAGTGGTTAGTGATGAGATCAATAGCTGAAAAACAATTATTTATAACCTTTAACTGATGAAAAAGTATTGTTTACTATTATACAAACCACTATCAGAGGTACTATGCATACTGCATAGGAACAGAAATATTCATATATGTAATAAGGATGATATTTATCTTTTTAACTACCCTCTATGAGTGTTTATGACGACTTGTGCAGGGCATTCGCTTTAAATCATGCTTCTGCTGTACGTTTCTTGGAATAAATTTGTGAGAGGTTGTTTCTCGAGGTATTAAAGTCAGCTGACATTTCTCTTCAAACCAAAGCACTTTCAGGTCACTGACTAAGACTGTGTTGTTTTATTATTATTATTAATAATAGTTTTATTGATTCTCAGGTCAAATATACACACTACATAAAAATCTACCAGTGCTAACACATTTTAACATTTAAAAAGAGACTAATGCTCAAAGCTGCTGGGCTCTGTTTTTCTGAGCCATATGAAGTCAGTAGAGCAGCAGGATTTTATCACATTGGTGTCAGCAGGTTCCAGGGTTCATCATAAAACAAACTCACAATTTTTATCCCATTTTCTCAGCCTTAGAGGCCCCTGACAAGAGGGCTGCTCTCCTAGCCTACAAGACTGCAGTTGCCTTCCCAACTAGACTTTCCGCCCCAGGATTTATCAGTGCCTTAGGTGAATCTGACACGAGTGACACTGCGTCCATAGTGGCTGCAGGTGCCGCTACCACAGAACCGGCCTCCTCCACGTCTCAAGTTTCTGCTGAAGCTTCATCCACAGGAGAGGCAGCCGAAGCTACATCAGGGGAATCGGTGATAGTTAAACCTGAAACTGCTAAATCTGCAAAATATTCAACTGAAAACGATGCTGCAAGGAAACCCAATGTTGAGGTGGAGACATCTGAGATTTCTGGCACAGACTCTACAGCCTCATTAGAAGAGACCCCTGGCTCAACAGCCCCAAAGGATCAAGAAGCTACCTCTTCCTCCTCCAGTGATTCTGATTCTGATTCTGACTCGGATTCTGATGATGAAGCACCAGACATGGCTGAGAAGAAGGAAACAGGGCTCCAGCCTGAAGAAAAAAAAGAAGAGGAAGTTCCAACAGGGTCTGCTCCAGAGGTGAAGACTTCAGAGTCTGCAACAAAGAACAAAACTGTGCCTAAAGCCTCTGTCATGGGAGCACCAGAGTCTGAAATGACTAAATCTACATCTGAACAAGTGCCTGCACAAAGAATTGCCACAAAAGCCTACACAGAAACTGCTGAGAAGATTGTTGACCCTGGCCTAGCCTTATCCACAGCTCCCACTAATGTAGTTCCTGAGGCGTCTGCAGCTGCTGAGGAGTTGGTTGATACTGCCCCAGAAAGTAAAACAGCAGCTACAGAGGACATAGTACGCAAAGAACCAGCTGTGGTGGTGAAGACTACAGAAGCCAAAGCTGACTCTGTGGCAAAAGTGACAAATGAAGTGACTCCAGAAGCAGCTGAAGCTGTTGTTAAAGGAAGCCCACACGTTGCAGCCGAAGTTCCACCTGAAGTCGTACCTGATTCAGCTAAAGAAGTGGCTTCAGCTCCAACCTCTGAGGAGCTGGTCGATCCTGCTCCTGTTATTGCAGATGCAGCAGAACCACCAGCTGAGACTGATGTACCGGCAGCACCTGAGGGTACTGACCACATCACCTTAAATCTTTGTCTCTCCAATGTGCCACGTTCTCTTACTTAGAGATGCTAATATTGATTGCTTTTCCTGATAAATGCTCCCCCACATACATGCTTTTTTCCATAATACTGGCTACTTTTTTGGTTGAGTATTTTTCCTTTGATTTGCAAAATCTACCACCAGCATAATCCTGATTTGAGAGTAACCTCACTTCTTCTCACTGTTATTGATGTCTGCATTTAAAGCAGTGTGAACCAGCCATCAAATAATTTCTCGGTATTTAAAGGTGGTGGGGGTTTTAACTGACTGTTACGACTTGGTAGAGGTTCCCGTAGTGCAGACATGCTCAGTCTTTTCTGCTTTTTCCCCTTCTATTGTCTTTGCGTAAAGGTTCATGTAAAACGGATTATTTAAGGATATTTTACTACACATTACATAGGATGTAATTCCATGTATTTAGGTTTTGAACATGCTATTTTTTCTTGTGTCTAGTTAAAGGTTAAGTGAGCTGTATTTGAGAAAACATCTGTTATTCAATATTGTTATTGTCTAATATACTCAGATAGCAACATCTTAGATAAACACCATGATGTGTTCAGAATATAAATGTTAATACTCAATATCTGGAATGATACGGTAGAGGACTATTCTCAGACTTTTCCCACATTTTCCTGGAAATGGCTTGGTGTTTATCTTTATTTAAATGGAACCTGAGTGGAGTGAACCCTTTGAATGAGTCTTTAGTGACACAATCAGCTCTTGCACTAAATCGCAATTAACATTTAAAAGTAAGTTATTTGACGCTGACAGTCCTTTTCCATTTAAATACCATCTGTGTCTTGTAAATGTTCTAATGCTGAGGCCCTTAGGAGCAGGTACCATGGAGGATAAGAGGCTGTAATTGTGCTTTAGAAACACACTGTACAGTGTGTGTACAATCAACTCTTAACTATGTAACCAGTGTAAAACCACTGTCTTCCATTTTCTTTTTTGGGCATTTTTCAAATAATATTCTTTCTGCTTCTCTTCCTTTCTTTCTGGTTGTTTGCTGTGTGTTTTGTACATAGTATATATGTTAATTTATTGGGTAATATGTTTATTGTGTTGATTAATTTTGCCAAAAATGTTCTCTATTGAAGGCGGCTGTCTTCTCACTGAGTTTCTAAAAAATTAAATATATAACTTCCATCTCTAACTCTGTCTAAAAGCCCAATAAGCTGGGAGTTATTTTGAGAAATAGCCAATGACCCATTCTCGCTGACCACACGCCTGGATCACTGCACGCTCCTGTCTTTTCCTTCTACTCTATTAACCACGTCCATGTTTCTGTGAATATTTATAAAGGAAGAACACTGTATTTCCACAGTTTATTAACCCTTACATTGCCTTGAGCAGGAGCTGGTCTTGTTAACATTCGGAGTGGATTCACAGATCCGAGTGCGATTAACAGTTGTGCTAATGTGGCTTTAAAGTTTGTAGCCGTACCAAAATCGTGTTAATTCTGTTTTCCACTGATCACTGTCTGATTGATGTAGGTGTCTCAGTGAATTGCAGAGCAATCTGAGTAAATCTGTGGTGGTGGAGGACTGCAGACAAGCTGCTTTAGGCCATTCACACCCCTTTGAGTTTGACCCCTTTGACCACAGGGAGTGGAGTCACACAGACTGTTACAGGAAGTAGCTACTGTAAGACAAAGCAGCCAGAACAGTCAAACAAACGCTCTTTTAGAGGTGGGGTGTAAAGAGTAGTTAAAGTATGTGTTCAGAGAAGGTAAGCACTAGAGCTAGATTTTTTTTTTTAAATGACATAGACCTAATTCCCTATTCTTGGTACATACAAGGGTTAATAACAGACTGTTTTTCAGGGTTTGGATTCTCATATTATTATTTTCTTAACATTTCCTGTCATTGTGTTAAACAATATGCATACAGTGGACCTACCTACCTGTTCATACGAAACCCAGTGCATGATGCATGAAGCCTGTTATTAGCAGTGTCCACGGGATGTAGCTTCTCTCTCGCTCTGTCTCTTTGTCTCTCTCTCTCGCTCTGTCTCTCTCTCGCTCTGTCTCTCTCTCGCTCTGTCTCTCTCTCTCACTCTCTCTCTGTCTCTCTTTCACACTCTCTCTCTCTCGCTCTGTCTCTGTCTCTCTCTCTCGCTCTCTGTCTCTCTCTCTCGCTCTGTCTCTGTCTCTCTCTCGCTCTCTCTCTCGCTCTCTGTCTCTCGCTCTGTGTCTCTCTCTCTCATTGTAATAGGTTTTGATTTTTGTTATTGGTACCTGGTTTACTATTATGTTTAACACTTTTACAAACCTGTTGATTGGTTAAAGTCCTTGTCAGGCTCCATTTCTTCTCCATTACCATATAAACAAATATATAATATGCAAAAAATATTAGCGTGTGATTAATAATCTAACAGCAGTTATTGGTATTGTTTGTCAGTTCCATGTCTTACTTTGCTCTCTCCTCTCCTTTCTGTCTTCTCTAGAAGCCGCCCCGGAGCCTGAACCAGAGCCGTTCGACAACACTACCTACAAGAACCTGCAGCACCACAATTACAACATGTACACATTCGTTGACGTTGATGTGGAATTGGCCAAGCATCGTCTACCCCAGCCTTCTTCAGGAAGACCCTCTCCCAGGCACTGATCTCCGCCGGCCCATGGCCTCGTGACTCCTGTTTGTCTTTTGGATGATTGACTACACTGCAGTTTTCACGGCTGGTTTCTCATATCCAGATTAAACCTGAACCTGGGCTAATTTCAGACTGTTAACGGGAAGACACTGTTTCCACTTCAGTTTGGTCCAGCGTAGGTTTAATGTAGCTTTGTGAAACCAGACCTCAATGTGTAGGAAACTCTTGTAATCCTGTTAAATAAACAAATAATATAAAATCATTTGGACACGTGTCTTAGTGTTGGTGCCTCATTGCTGTAGACAAGCACACGTACATTATCAGTAATATGAAGAAAAACACATTTTATTGCTGTTTTCCAGGTTGCTGCTGTAGATGGTAACTCATGGTAATTGTTAATTCACATCAGTGCTTATTACGTACTTGTACTTGGCTGGAAAAAGGAGCACACAACAACTTCCACCCCCCAATAATCAAAGCTACAGTATACAGACTTTAATCTGAATGTTTGTAAAGAAGTAGTTTTGAGCCTAATTTCACATTAGAGACATGAGTTCAATAACTCCAGTGAATTTACTGAAGGCTAAACAAATGTTTTAATACTGGAAAGGGAAACACAAAAGCTGAATAAAGTGAGATGAGTACAAGTAATTTATTTCGGGACCAATTAATAACGTCAATGGACGTCGAAAATACATCTAATAGTCGTCTTTTCAATGTCTGTGTTTGGACGTCTTTTCAACTTTCATTTTCAACCTTAAGAGAACGTTGGTTATACGACAGTCATTACGTTATTTCAACGTTGAATCAACGTCTAATTGTTTACTGGGGTACTACATTGTGGAGGGGAGTAAGAATTGGAAGATTACCTACTTATTCTTTTAATTTACAATGTCATAAATGAAGAGTCCAAAAGAAAGAAAATTGCTTGAGTGTTTTGATGAGTGTACTACTTCATATATTGGTACAGGTTTTTTACATTTTTGTCTCAACAAATCTTATAGTAATATTCGTCTGTCAAATGGACAGTAGTCTTAAATTTCAATAAATATACTGAGAGGTTAATGATGGAAATTAAAAGGGGAGGAAATTATTTCCCAGATTTGTGAAATGAAATGCACCCTGTACTACATTTTTAATTGTGTTTCTGGAAGTGTATCTGAAGAGCATTTACAGTGAAGATGAAAAGCTATATGCATCATTTTGAACATTTCTGGTCAAATGGCATACATTTTCTACAGAGAACACACAATGTAATATATTTCCAACATATTAGAAAAATAAAATATGAAATTAGCCACGTTTGTAGGTTTAAATGTTTCTAAATATGTTAAAACGTGCAGATGATAATTACAGAAAACCTGACCTTTGGAGGCCAAATCTTTTGATGTGTTTCTGATTTAGGACACAATACACTCTTTAGGTGAGCAGGCGGGGCTTACACTATCGCTCCTCCTCTTTTATGAATATTCATAACAAACGCTTGAGGCGCCTAGAGTCTCGCGCCATGGAGCCGCCCCCTTCATGAATATTTATGACATGGACGCCTTGCGTGCCCGGGACGTGATGACGCAGCGCGGTCGGTGCGAGTCCTCATTGCTGCAGCCGCTTGTCAGTGTGATGGAGATTGGCACCAGGTAAGCTGTCACTCAAAATCCTTATTTCTGCCCAAATCACTATCAATCAAACTGATCTACAACAGCGGCGAGGTTTTAAACCCTCGGCCCGAGGGAGCAGCGGACTCTGACAAAGCTTTTGTGTGAAGTCACTGCCGGGATTAAAGATGATATTTAACGAGAAAATATATTTATTTCACAGTTTTTATTAGAGAGCAATTGAGAGGAGGTTTCAGTTGTGAGTGGGAGAACTAAACGCCAGGCCTGGCTCTGTGTGTGTATGTCTGAAAGGAGAGGGAAGAGCAGATAACGTTACAGGATGTTCTCGGCAGAGTTTTGAGATCAAGGCACAGCTAAAACGCACAGATCTGCTTGTATTCATTACAAAATAAGCACAAATCATTGATTTTAAAAGTCCTGCTGGTGCAAAAGCGCCTCCAGTTTCATGTTAATCCCGCCGTGTTGGTGAGCTAAGCTAAGCTAAACTACGGTTGTGTCCCAAATAGCAAATGTTCCCTACACTGAACTGTGGTTGCCTCTCGCCGGAATAGTGCACACGTTAATCCTTAAAGAAGGAAACTTAACTTGGCTAAATATTAGTGTAGTTTTCTTAACACACGTTATACAATGTATGTGTCCAATGTCCGTTTTATGCAAAGGATTAAGACCCCGGGTTCAATTCAATGTGTAATTACATACGCGCTAATGTGCTAACACGCCCTCAACGGAAACATTACATAAAGTTGTGTAAGTTACTAAAGTCTAAAGTAAATGCCTAACTACGGTCGTGTTAATCTTCAACGCTAAAATAAGATCAGACAAACGCTGACCAGGGCTACCCAATATTTTACTTAAAGTCATATAACGCAGTGAAGCTTTATCTACTGTTAATTTCCACCTTAAATGTATATTCTGGCGGTCATTGACCGAACCATTTAAGGTGGAACGGAAAATTACCTCAGCCTCGCTGTAGGGCGCAATGCGGAGGGAGTGTATAGCCATTGGAGATACGGCCTCAGCTAATTCTCCAGTGTTGTTTGTAGCTTCGAAGTCTAAATAGACTTTAAACGCTACAGTGTTAAAGTTAACGATTTCCTCTTTTATTTTATAACGTATAAACTAAAAGGACATTTATTTACATACTGTACTGTGTTCATAAAGCAGTTAACATTGGGGAAAAACCTCAAACCGCGAAACACAGAAAAACAGCCGTTTCTGTGTCCCTCAGACTTTGAGGAGGCTGTTTGTGGTTAAAAACCTTAAGTGTTTCCTGTGGTTTGACCTCATTAAGTTTAATCGGTTTATGATGATTAATTGTCGACAACTCAAAATCCGATTGGATTGGTTTTTTAGGTTTATGACAAAAGAAGTCTGATTTCACCTCTTTTGATACTGTCTTGAGTACACCATAGTTTCAGAGTGGAAGCACAGCCATGGCTTTGACTGATTGTTTGGGTGTGAGACGTCTTTCTGGTGCTAAACAACACTTTAGACGTTAAAACACGTTAGTTTTAACAAGGTACAACATTGATTTTTTGCTGGAGGGGCTCCTAATGTTAAGGTTGTTATAGTTCTGAGGGGATATGTGATAAAAGATTCGGTTAATGTTTTAAGCTTTCTGCCCATTCAGTTTTCGTAGGTTTATATCTGTATTTTACTGTGAATATGATATTGCATTGTAATATGCACTTAACTCGGTATGTGTGTGTGTGTGTGTGTGTGTGTGTGTGTGTGCAAACAGGTGATGTGGTGCTTCCTGCGCCTATAATGCTTCAGTTTTGGCTGTGCACCAAGTGAAAATGATGGAGGCCCAGCCTGTTTCTTTTGACCAGTACCAGGATGGAGTGCAGCAGGTGAGCTGGCAGCACGTAATAAGTCATATTTGGATGCAAGAATTAGTAAAGGTTTGGTTGCATCCAGAAATGTTCAACATATTTGTTCAGAGAGATTATAGAGATTGTAGAGATTATTTAGTTTCTCGTGAATGTATTTGTGCTGATTTTGCTGGTTTTCACGCAGGGAATGGGGCAAACAGATAGTGATCCAGAGAAGGGTTTTGCAGACAGAGGCACGAGAAACTGCAGTCTTTCTGTCTCTGAGCCTCCGACTCTGATGGATGCAGATAAAGCCTCAATATACAGGTAATGAGGCTCAAATCATGGAGGCCAATGTGCATAGAGTTTTAGGATATTTTTTTATAGTACAGACATTCTTAATTTAAATATTCATTAATACAAAGTTTCTTACAAAGTGACAGACCAGTGATTCACTAGAACTCAGAAAAGCAGGCAGACACCTTCACACACAGTTAAGATGGCATAGTGAACTAGTATTAGACAAGGAAATATCTCAAGACAGTGGTATAATTCTTAACTGAATGAAATGATGCTGAGATTAAAGCAAGTTGACACATTAACCAATAGCCTCACAGCAGTGATGAATGTTTCGAATGATATATTCTGTGAATTTTCACTGCCTCGTGGCCACATTTTGATTTATAATGTGACTCATTTAAACTCCTTACGTTCCTCTTTTGTGCTTTGTTCCACCAACATTTCCAGAAACAAACTTTAATTTCACTGTGTATTTTAGAACTTTTGAGGTCATAACATTTAAGAGAAAATCTATATTCATTCATTATTTCAGCACTAATGCTTAGTCGTGTTTGTTTGTTTGTTTGTTTTTCCTCAATTGCAGACATCCCCTTTTTCCTCTCCTGGCTCTTCTGTTTGAGAAGTGTGAGCAGTCCACTCAGGGTTCAGATTGCGTGTCTTCAGCAAGCTTTGACGTTGATATAGAGAATTTTGTGCGCAGCCAGGAGAAAGACAGCAAGGCATTCTTTAGTGAAGACTCTGAGGTGGACAACCTGGTAAACATTTTTTCATCTTAATAACTATAAGCTTTATTTATCATTAAATCATAGCCAATTTTCCAAACCGTACTGAAACACTCTCTGGAGTGGTGTGTATGAGAGAGCTAGTTGATCGTTTCTGCTTCGTGAAAGATTCTTATTATTTACTAAGTGCTATGAAGCTAATATAAATGTTTGAGGGGAAATTAAGTCCGCCGTTAAGATTCACGTTAATAGGTAAATGGGTTCTAAAGTTCTGAGAACCAAAAAACAGAATCTATGACTAATGGCATTTGTAATTACATTTTATAATTGAGAAAACTGTCATTATTATTATAATGTTATAAAAACAGGTTTGTGAAGAGAATGTTTCTGTATGTAATCGTCTGTTTTGAGTGTAATATTCTTGAAGAATCTGTTTTCACTTTCATTCCGCATTTTCTCAGTCTCACTTTCGCCTCCAAACGTTTCTCACTTTTGATTTTTGATGTGGGTGGGATCTAGACAGTCATTGGCTGCTGAAGTTAAAGCCCCGCCCACCCAACACATTCTACACACCTCGCTACATCAGCGACAGCGCCCCAATCTGACCCTGATTTAGAAAACGACTCCCAGTTTCTATGACGAACTGTGCATTATCCATCCATCCACTATCTGTAACCGCTTATCCAATTTAGGGTCGCGGGGGGTCCAGAGCCTACCTGGAATCATCGGGCGCAAGGCGGGAATACACCCTGGAGGGGACGCCAGTCCTTCACAGGGCCTGTGCATTATTAAAAGGCATAATCATAAAAATAGTTCATATGGTTTACCGGTATTCAATCATCAATAAAGTTTGGACAGTTCTTCTCCATCAAGATCTTTTTCTAATTTCTCACTGACATTTGTGAGATGTGAAATATATTTTTTAAAGTATGAATTGTGCTTCATCTACATCCTTTACAACCAGAACAGTATTAATTGCCTTATTTTTTGGAAAGTCTGGTTTTAGAGGGAGTAGTAATATTGTGCCTCTGTTTTCAGATGGTGAAGGCCATCCAAGTGCTGAGGATCCACCTCCTGGAGCTGGAGAAAGTCAGTGACCTGTGTAAGGATTTCTGTAGCCGTTACATTGCCTGCCTTAAGTCCAAGATGAACACGGAGACTCTGTTGAGCGGAGAGCCTGGGAGTCCATATTCTAACATACAAATACAGGTGAGCTCCTGTCTTGTATTTCTCACCTGCACCTGCACACTATTACACCATTAACAGCTCCTATGCCATGTGTTTGATCAGCTGACTCTAAAGAGACAAAATTGTGCTTGTGGGTACTTCCTTCAATTGTATGTAATACAAAACTTCAAAGTGGATTCATTGTGGACTGCCAGTAAGAACAAAGCATGCAGCAAAGCTTGTACACATCATATCTTAACTGTTCACTTCATACAGCTGAGATTGTTTTCTTTTTTTCTTTCATTCAGTCATTATTTATTTATTTCTGTGTGCTTTGTTTTGTGTTTCTTTTTAAGGCGCCTAACTTCACCGGCGCGATGAGCCCCCAGGGCATTGTGGTCCCGTCCTCAGCTCTGCAGCAAGGCACCGTTACCATGGCAGCAGGAAATACACAACAGGTGCTAACAGGTAAGTCTCTAGGGAAGACATCCTCACAGGGTTGTTTGAGTGCATCTGATTTGCAAGGTCTTAAACAAAAGCAACATTGAACAGTTTTTTTCAGAACAAACACCATCTACATACAGTATTTTAATATTTAAAATCATTGTGAATATTTAAATTATTGTTTTTTTTTTTAATTTCTGTTTGTTTGGGGCACTGCAGGTGGCACAGTTTATCAGCCGGTAACTGTACTCACACCAGACGGTCATATAGTGACCCAGGGGCTCTCATCAAGCAGCCTACAATTTCAAAACACTCAGGTACTGGCCATGATTATTCTGTGTAACACACACACACACACACACACACACACAAAGTGGTCCATATAGCAGTCATATATACACTTACAAATAATTAACATATAATTAACATATTAAATGATTTTGTAGATGGTGAGTACAAGGAAATGCATACATTTTTTAACCTAAATGTCACATTTTTTGTCTTTTTAATGTCTGCTCTAGTTACGTTCATTAATATAATAATTTAATATTTTAGTATTTTAATTGTCTACAACAATTTGTTTTATATTGTTTAATACCTTCATTCAAAAACTACAAAAAAGGTTGTGGAGGCAGAATAAATCCACATCACTGACATGTAAAAGGTGTTTAGCTCTGTGTCTTTCTACTGCATCTGTATCTACAGCTGAATCAGAATTTGAGTTTCTTCAGTGCTGATGACACTTCATCCAAAATCAAACGTGGCGTTCTCCCCAAACATGCCATCAGCATCATGCGCTCCTGGCTCTTCCAGCACATCGCGGTGAGCTTGCTTACTGAACAGAAATCTATTTCTGAGGCACTGGTATCTTGTCAGCATTTTCCTGTCTTCAAACTTTCAGTTCAGAGCTCTTTCTTTTCCTTTTTTATTTTAAATGTTAGCATCCTTATCCTACGGAAGAGGAGAAGAAACAGATAGCTTCCCAAACCAATCTGACTTTGCTCCAGGTCAACAACTGGTATGTGAGACTGTCCAATTTAACACATGATTATTATTAATATTATTATTATTATTATTATTATTATTATTTTTGTTTTGTAACACATCTATTCCATCTTTTCCTAGTGTCCCACAACTTAAGATAGAGGAATCAATAGCTATGATTCATATCAAATTCTCCCCCTGAGTAACATAATTCATACTAATATGTTTGTAAGTTTCTTTACAACTGCAACATCAACTGGGAGGATGTGGCCATATTTTATATATGTACCTTATTTGTTTAACCCATGTTTGAATATTTGCTGTAGGTTCATTAATGCACGAAGGCGGATCCTGCAGCCCATGCTGGACGGCAGCTCCACAGAGACCCCCAAAACCAAGAAGAAAACTCCACAGAGCCGCCCTCTTCAACGCTTCTGGCCCAACTCCATCGCCTCCACCGTATCCCAGCAACAGCTCGCCATGGCAGATGGTACAGTACCTAAATAACATGATTACTGGAACTATTAATATTAGTGAGTATTATGAGTGCATAAAGAATTCAGATGATGGCTGTTAGTTATTCTGGCAGAAAAGTGGGTCACAGCCACTATCACAGCTTGCCTTACTACTGCTTCATCTTTCGGTTGCTTACGTCCGGGGTCACCACAGCGGACCAACCGCTGTGCACACTGATCTGGCGCAGATTTTTACGCCAAATGCCCTTCCTGATGCAACCCTCCCTATTTTATCTGGGCTTTAGGACTGGCACTGTAACGCGACACACACTCACACATTCACTTCTATGGGTCTCTAATCCACGTACCAACGTGTGTCTTTGGAGCACCCGGAGGAAACCCACGCAGACACAGGGAGAACACACCACACTCCTCACAGACAGTCACCCGGAGGAAACCCACGCAGACACAGGGAGAACACACCACACTCCTCACAGACAGTCACCCGGAGGAAACCCACGCAGACACAGGGAGAACACACCACACTCCTCACAGACAGTCACCCGGAGGAAACCCACGCAGACACAGGGAGAACACACCACACTCCTCACAGACAGTCACCCGGAGGAAACCCACGCAGACACAGGGAGAACACACCACACTCCTCACAGACAGTCACCCGGAGGAAACCCACGCAGACACAGGGAGAACACACCACATTCCTCACAGTCACCCGGAGGAAACCCACGCAGACACAGGGAGAACACACCACACTCCTCACAGACAGTTACCCGGAGGAAACCCACGCAGACACAGGGAGAACACACCACACTCCTCACAGACTGTCACCCGGAGGAAACCCACGCAGACACAGGGAGAACACATCACACTCCTCAAAGACAGTCACCCGGAGGAAACCCACGCAGACACAGGGAGAACACACCACACTCCTCACAGACAGTCACCCGGAGCAGGACTCGAACCCACAACACACAGGACCCTGGAGCGGTGACAGAGACACTACCTGCTGCACCACTGTGATGCCCTAATGCAGTTAGTTTGGAGAATTCAACATTAAAGTGTCTAATTTAGAAGTTATATGACATATGTTTTTCAAATACATTGAACTGTGCTAATAAATAGAAACACTGCATTAAAATGAGCAAGGTCTGTTAACTTATTTTCATTGTTCATTATTTTATATATAATTTGACAAGGGTTGTCTAAATATCCCTTGTATTTGTTGCAGGAGAATGACATGTTTTCTGATAATGATTTGCTAACCACACAATGTTCTTATGTCTTTATTCAGGTACGATGGTCACCTTTGGGATGAGCATAGATGGCTTCCAGACTCTTTCTTCAGACGGAGCGATCCTCGCTGTGCAGCAGGTGATGATGGATAATCACAGCGATGAAGAAACAGATGACAGTGAAGAGGATGACAACACACATCTGTCCTCAGCTCATATGACCACACTAGGCTTAGGCACCAGTGACTGAAACACTCACACACACACACACACACACAAACCTAACGTACAAAGACTTGCTTAAATACTAAAGCCTTTAAGGTAACCACACACAGAGACTTTGACAAGGCTGGTGTTCACTCACTACAAAGAAACAAAACTCTAAAAAAGAGCTCCTCCAAAAACATTTGGTAAAGTACTGTATATAGACGTTTATTCTCACACTCAGTTTACAGAGAGCACAATGTCACAGATGGGTGTGGAGAGAGAAGACGGTCTCTTTTTTACTGCGTAGACAGGTAGGTGAGTGCACTTTTTTATAAACACCAAAACAGCAGGAGCAAAAAAGAAAGGAGAAAACATGCGAGGCGTGTTATTTTTAAACGGTTTAGTTAGTGTTTAGTAATGATTTTACTTCTTTTTATAAATTCCTCTGGATGCCGACATGTTTGCAAGTTTGTGCTGGTGACGGTTGTATTCTGCATGCTAGTGTCTCCCCATGTCCCCACTCTCTCCCAAACACCCTGAGGGTCAAACAAAAACGGAAAAAAGAATTATTTTTGTATTTTAAATGTATTTGTTTTCTTTTCTTTTTGGTTTGTTTTTGTGTTTTATAAGAAATATTTA
The DNA here is from genome assembly GCF_029633855.1 of Hoplias malabaricus. Classification (NCBI taxonomy): domain Eukaryota; kingdom Metazoa; phylum Chordata; class Actinopteri; order Characiformes; family Erythrinidae; genus Hoplias; species Hoplias malabaricus. The sequence continues at coordinate 37,418,331 of NC_089811.1, read as the reverse complement.
TGTATAAACAAAAACATATAAAAATGTGGAAAGTAGCCGCCCAGTTTTCAGGGCTTGGAAACGGTTTTTTAAGAAAAAATGACAACAAAAAGCTGTAATTTTTAAAGTATGTAAATTTGTTTTAGAACAAGCCACAAAGTAATGCCTTACACTTTACTCTTTTCTAACACTAACTTCTCAGAAAGCACACGAATCCTATCCCACTAACACACATTTAACAGACTGAACTGCAACTGTTTGAACCTACAGCTCTCTGTTGCTGATGGAAAGGTGTTTTATATCTTATGTACATTTAGTTTTACTCAGTCAAAGCCTCCCAGGACTGCAGTCTGAACAGACAAGAGTCTAACATTTGTAACTTTTTACCAACTATTAAAGCTGTCTGTAGCTTGTGGCCTCGTTTCCTAGATCGGGATAAAGCCTACCCTTGGGTTAAGTTGCTGTGTTATTGTTATTGTTGTTGTTGTTGATTCATCATTGGAAATGTTCTTCAGTCTAAGGTTAGGCTTAATCTGCATCTGGAAATATAACCATTAATGAACCATGTATTTGTGAAGTAAGAATGAAAAAATAAACCCCAATATAGGAGTCTTACAGTCGTAAAGATGTATTTTTTGTTCACCTGTGGTGTGAGTGAGTAAACGGTCTGATCGTATGAACAGGAAACACCCCAGAGAACACAAACACAACACAAAAGCTGAAATCCACACATTCCTATTTATTTACATGGAGTGGCTATACATTTTTGATTTATAGCAGTTTCCAAAGTTTAACTTCGTTTAAAAACGTTTTTGCTTGGAATGGGTCTCCCCCCACAACTTGAAAATGTCAATCACGTCGCACTATTTTCTGTGGTTGGAAACCCATTCGAAATAATGGCAGTCTTTGTATTAAATTAAAGGTCTTTTTTTCCTAATGAATGAAAATAACAGCAAGAAGTTTAAGTAAACATTTAAGTTTCTTTAATGTTTTTTTTTAAAGCATTTTTCAGTCTTTACGGCCTTTTGTGGAGACGTGAGAGATGCTCAGACAGGGACGTTATGAGCAGAAGTGAGTTTTTAAGTTGTTGTTTTGTGTATTTTCCTGCTGAAAGATCAAAACACATGTTTTAAATAAAAATATAGAAATAAGGACTAAATCTCCCCTGATTTAGAATTGTGTTTATACACGGATGAACCATAACATTATGACCACCTCCTTTCACCCTGTTCTTCAATGGTGTTGACCCCCAGCAGCAGGTAACAGTTCTCTCCACTGTTTTGAAATGCTGTTATTGTCCCGATTTTAAACGCATGGTGTCAATATTACAGATTGCCCCTTTAACATTTTTGCTGTTACCGTTAATAAATAATAAATTCTGTATGTGCTCCACCTGGTGTTTTTAAGCAGAGGAAAGACAAAGCTGATGTTTGTAAAGTTTCAGTGTGAAACTGGACAAATTTGTTGTTTGAATGAAGAAGGCAGTTTTGCTACAAGATGCGAAGTCTAACTGAAGTTAAAACATTTCTTCTGCGCTGTGGCTCTCAGGTGGAAAATGATTTAAAGTAGAAGCTACAGTGCGACTGACTCTGAACCTGAATGTACGCCATATGTCCAAAAGTTAGTAGAAACCTCACCCAACAGTCCTTTTGACATGAACGGTATCACTCTGGATTTGGAACATTGGGGTAAGGATTTGATTGAATACACTACAGGGTTCAGGTGTGCAACTGCAACAGGTACAGCTCCAAGTAGCTGAGTTGAACAGTGTGTGACGTGAGAACGTCTACAGTGAAATCTGTCAGTGACTGAATGCAGAATGAAATGAATCTAGTGCCTCTGCAGAATCATAGTTTTAATGGCAAAATACAGCTTCCTGGTTTCACACTCAGAATCCATGCTCTCAGTTGTCTGTACTCACAGGAGAGGGCTTCAGTGCTTCTTCTTTCTGCACAATACAATATGTATTTTTAGTAACAATTACAACAAGCACAGAATGTTACTGTTATGTAATAAAATAAAGTTTTTGCCATTTCTATATATGGTTTTTTGAAATATTCATCTTCTATTAATAACCTCATCATCCTGCTTAGGGTTGTGATGGGTCCTGTGGTGCAGGAACACACCCTGGATGGGGCCCCAGCCCATCACAGGACACACTCACCCAGCCACACACACACACCTCGGGCCAGTTCTACACCAATCCACATTCCAACATGTGACTGAGGCCATCGCATTTTAATTTTCTTAATAATTATTCCTCTCCATTCCTGTAAGTGCGTGTATGGACCCAGAGCATTTAAAAATGGTTATTAAAGTACATCACAGTCTTACTATCACAGTAAGATATAAACAACAAATCAATATATGTTCTTCTACACCAGCAGAGGGCAGTGACACCTCAGTGTAATGCGCTGGTTGAATCTCATGTGGCTCCCCACCCTCTACACAGTGCACTGCTTAATTTAAGGAAGTATGGCTTCTATGTCCATAAAGTTGACAAAATCCATTTACCAGTTATTTCAGAATGTTTTACTGACCTCCATCTCCTGGTGGATCCAGGTGAGGACCTTTGTGATGCGAGTGTAAACTCCAGGTTTGTTTCTCTCTGCACAGCCCTGACCCCAGCTTGTGGCCCCCACCAACTTCCACACAGACGAGTCCTCACAGGCAAGTGGACCACCACTGTCCCCCTGCAGACAAACCCCTCAGTAAATAAATGTCCCTTCTGACAGATCTTTATGCTGTTTCACTTTTAAAATGTAGTTTTACTTTTAGCGAGAAAAACGAATTTACCTCACATTTCCTAAATTATTAGTCAGCCATTTTCTCATATATTATTCCTTCTCATTAGGAAACAGCTATTATACTGAAATCTAGTGGCCTGGATTTGTCAGACATGCAAACGTGGGGCACCTGCTGTTTGAGCATAAACTGGATTATTCAGAGACTACAGTACCGTTTTAATTTTCATTTTTTACAGAAGAATAGTCATTTTTATAACTTGCGGAAATGAGGTTTTCTACTTTTGGTCATAAAAATGACCTCATGCTCCTTTAAATTCTGTTTGATTTAGTTATTTTACAAACATTGCTTTAATAGTGCCACTATTTATGAAGTTTCCCCTTAAAATAGTGCTGTTTTGTTTCACAGGTGAACATTTTAAACAAGTAATGATCTGAGGATGTGCTGCTGTTACCTGACAGGAGTCGGTTCCTCCCTCCAGGTATCCAGCACAAATCATGCCCGGGGAGATGTAGCCCTGGTACACGTCTGGATGACTGCAGGCTTTAGCTGAAATCAGTGGGACACTCGCAGAGTGCAGGGACACACTCGCCTCACCTGCACACAACACACACAATACAGTTTCTGCTCTCACCAACTAAGGTAACACTGGAAAAGCGCACACATTTCATCCACTCCTGAAATGATGGTATTAATGGGGTATTTGTCCTCTCTCGCTGCATTAAAAGCTTTTTTGTCTGAGAAGGGTTTAGGGCACATATAGGAACACTGCTGTGAGCATTAAATATTATTCAGCCACAGTAAGATTAATGAGCTCAGTTACTGGTGTTAGACGATTACATTTGAATCACCAAAGCACAGGCAAATTATCCCAAGAGTAAGCCATGGTGCTCCAACACTCCAGAGAACACCGATTTAATATTGTCACAGACCAGTGCAGAGGGGCTCCTCTGTGAGGAGTGTGGTGTGTTCTCCCTGTGTCTGCGTGGGTTTCCTCCGGGTGACTGTCTGTGAGGAGTGTGGTGTGTTCTCCCTGTGTCTGCGTGGGTTTCCTCCGGGTGACTGTCTGTGAGGAGTGTGGTGTGTTCTCTCCGTGTATGCGTGGGTTTCCTCCGGGTGACTGTCTGTGAGGAGTGTGGTGTGTTCTCCCTGTGTCTGTGTGGGTTTCCTCCGGGTGACTGTCTGTGAGGAGTGTGGTGTGTTCTCCCTGTGTCCATGTGGGTTTCCTCCGGGTGACTGTGAGGAGTGTGGTGTGTTCTCCCTGTGTCTGCATGGGTTTCCTCCGGGTGACTGTCTGCGAGGAGTGTGGTGTGTTCTCTCCGTGTATGCGTGGGTTTCCTCCGGGTGACTGTCTGTGAGGAGTGTGGTGTGTTCTCCCTGTGTCTGCGTGGGTTTCCTCCGGGTGACTGTCTGTGAGGAGTGTGGTGTGTTCTCCGTGTCCATGTGGGTTTCCTCTGGGTGACTGTCTGTGAGGAGTGTGGTGTGTTCTCTCCGTGTATGCGTGGGTTTTCTCCGGGTGACTGTCTGTGAGGAGTGTGGTGTGTTCTCCCTGTGTCTGCGTGGGTTTCCTCCGGGTGACTGTCTGTGAGAAGTGTGGTGTGTTCTCTCCGTGTATGCGTGGGTTTTCTCCGGGTGACTGTCTGTGAGGAGTGTGGTGTGTTCTCCCTGTGTCTGCGTGGGTTTCCTCCGGGTGACTGTCTGTGAGAAGTGTGGTGTGTTCTCTCCGTGTATGCGTGGGTTTCCTCCGGGTGACTGTCTGTGAGGAGTGTGGTGTGTTCTCTCCGTGTATGCGTGGGTTTTCTCCGGGTGACTGTCTGTGAGGAGTGTGGTGTGTTCTCTCCGTGTATGCGTGGGTTTCCTCCGGGTGACTGTCTGTGAGGAGTGTGGTGTGTTCTCCCTGTGTCTGCGTGGGTTTCCTCCGGGTGACTGTCTGTGAGGAGTGTGGTGTGTTCTCTCTGTGTCTGCGTGGGTTTCCTCCGGGTGACTGTCTGTGAGGAGTGTGGTGTGTTCTCCGTGTCCATGTGGGTTTCCTCTGGGTGACTGTCTGTGAGGAGTGTGGTGTGTTCTCTCTGTGGTGTGTGTGTGTGTGTGTGTGTGTGTGTGTGTGTGTGTGTGTGTGTCGCCTTGTGAAGGACTGGCTCCCCCTCCATGGTGTGTTACCACCTTGCACCCAGTGATTTTGGGTAGACTCTGAACCCACCGCCGCCCTGAACTGGATAAGGGTTACAGACAGTGAATGAATGAATTGTGGATAATTATTTATGGATATGTAATTTTTTTCTGGATAAAGTTTATTTATCAAGATGTGATGGCACTACGTTTAAAAAAACTGGTTTTGTTTCTAGACCCAAACATAACTTTAAATTTAAAAAAGTGTTACTTCAGAAACAGCACTCTTTTAAATTACTTTTTGCTGAAAGTAACACTGATTTTATTAAGAAAACTAAAGGAATGAATGACTAATAACTATTTAAGCTCTGGGTATGTCTCTCTCTTCCTTCTGTTTTCTCAAACTGCCAACATTAGGCATGATATGAACTCGCAAAACAATTATTACCCCCCAGACTCACCCCCATCCTCAGTGGCTCCCCAACCTGAAATCCAGCACATTTTCCCATCCTCAAATTCCTCTTCGAAATTAGGCAGACAGATGGGTTCGACGTAGCCTGAAGAAGAGAGGAAAAGGAGGGGCCATTCATATAAAACCTTTAGGTAGCTTTAGAATAAATTTACAACCTATTTGTATGTAACCTACTCATAGTCTATTTTAAAAGGGTATAATAACTGTTCTACAGTCTTAGACCACATATTTGGTCACTAAAGATCCAAACAGTGTAAATGAGCCTTTAAAGGTGCAACAGGTGGTTTTAAAGGTGGTTTTAAAGGTGGTTTTAAAGTCATGTTTTGTTCCCTAAAGGTACATTACATTCACTTCTCTGGATGGAGAGGTGACTATTTAAATTTTAAGTTAAATGTGTAAAAAAAACAGTCCTTTAGATGAAATCAAAACAATTTTAAATCTACAATTATAATACAATAAGTTACAATTATGTTCCCTAAGTAAAGGTCCTGGAAATGTTTAATTGGGGGCATCACCACAGAGAGTTTTTCTGACTGTGTAGCAATGTAGCACACAAACTAACAATGGCTATTAACTAGCTCGGCACAGAATATTTAGTCTTCACTGAAGAATCTTTACAGGTTACAGGGTTCAGAGTGATTTTCTTCTTACTCCAAACTTAGTTAATTAGACAAAATATGATTAATTTCCAACAATGGCTTATTTAGTTGTAGTACCAGAGCTACATCGCTAGTGTAGCTAATACAGGGGCTCAATTCCAGAAGGGATAATGGGCTTATAACACAGTCAGCCATAAATATATTAACCCAAATTACAGAAGGCCTATCCATTACCATTGAAGGTGAGTGACTCCACAAGTTTAAGTAAAGCTATATCGTAATCCAGGGCTTTTGGCCGGTAGCGATCATGATAAAAAATCTTCTCCACAGAGAGGTATTTGGCCCCACTGACCGGCTGCTCGGTCAATCCCACGAGCACTGTCCACAGACGTGGGAATACAAAGCTGAGAACAGAAATAATACAATTATTTCTAAAATAAAAACTATTTAATCATGTGCCACTTTACGTTTGATTTATATACCAGGTTGCTTTACATATGCAGATAGATAGATATAATGAATTAATCAGAAAGATTTATGATTTACAACTTTTATGATTTAAAACTGATCTAAGTTGTGTGTGTGGGTCTCTATTTAGGAGTGTGTACTCACCCATAAACACAGTGTGCAGCAGTTAATATCCAGCGTGATTCTATAATAGATCCTCCACACAAGTGTTCACTCTGGAAGTGAAGGCTCACCTGCCAGGGAAACTGACCCTCACCAGACAAGTTACCTCCAACAATACGTACATTGAACTGACGCCTGGAGCCACACTCTAAACACACACACACACACACACACACACACACACACACAAACAAACATGTACATGCATGTATACACAATATTAGAGAGATAGATAATAATTTATAGTTGTAAAAGGGTCAGACATAGAAGATAGTGCTATATTTTATAGTCTGTTTACTGGCTATAGGGGAAAAAAGAGCAGAGAACAACACACACTGATTATGTTTGATTTCTTTCTCTGCTCCTGACACCTTTACTCCACTATACCTTTACACAGAAATTTCCTTTTTTTGTAACATTATGTCTGTAACTATATTTCAAACCATTTCAATTTTTTTACATATCCAATAAGAACATATTTTCAAAATTATAGCTAGCAATGCATAGGCTATTTATATTTGTCAGATCAAAATATTTTATCTCCATTTCTTTCAGTTTGGGATTGGAAATTTGCTGGTTTTATCCCTTCTACATGTCAAAAAAGGCAAGTGAAGTGATGGTACAGCCCTCCCTTAACATCCATGGCTGTAAGTCATCTAATTACCAATTCCTCCCTAGATGCATTGTCCCTACTTCACTAGTGTGTTTGCGTGTTCACTGCCACAGATGGATTAAATGCAGATGCACAATTCTTTATATTGCTGTGCAATGACAAAAAATGCATATTTTACACTTTAGAAATTCTAAATTGCAGGAATAATAGACCAGTATAAATAATATAAAATCCATCTGTGGTGAATTGAATATCAGAGAGGTTTTTTTTCTTACCCAAACACTTGAGAGTGATCACTTGTCCTGAACTGCATTCAGTTTTACTGGACAGAGAGAAAGTTGAAAATTAATTTACCAGTCATTATCACATGAATAGTTTAATAGTTAAGACACCCCTGTAGTGAAAATAAAGAACATGTCGGTGTGGTTTTGTGGTGGAAATAACATCTAAATATGTAAATATATCACTTTGATTAACAGGCATGGTTTAATATTTGAGGGCGGCACGGTGGCGCAGCAGGTAGTGTCGCAGTCACACAGCTCCAGGGGCCTGGAGGTTGTGGGTTCGATTCCCGCTCCGGGTGACTGTCTGTGAGGAGTTGGTGTGTTCTCCCCGTGTCCGCGTGGGTTTCCTCCGGGTGCTCCGGTTTCCTCCCACAGTCCAAAAACACACGTTGCAGGTGGATTGGCGACTCAAGTGTCCGTAGGTGTGAGTGTGTGAGTGAATGTGTGTGTGTGTGTTGCCCTGTGAAGGACTGGCGTCCCCTCCAGGGTGTATTCCCGCCTTGCGCCCAATGATTCCAGGTAGGCTCTGGACCCCCCGCGACCCTAAATTGGATAAGCGGTTACAGATAATGGATGGATGGATGGTTTAATATTTGAGATTAACTTTAACAAAGTCATGCTCATGTGTTGTTTTGAAGGAATGTGGGCATTAAACTTTGTAATCCACAGCACGCTGATATGTTCATGAAAAAAACAACAACAATAATAATTAAAAAAATCCTTGTGTGTTATGAGGGCTACACTGTTAATGCTTTAAGCTCCCAGCTTCAGAACAAAGAGCTGTCTGTGTGTGTGTGTGAGAGAGAGAGAGAGGGAGGGGCAAGAGAGAAAGAGGGAGTGTTGCATGTGATATATATATATATATATAATGTGTGTGTGTGTTTATATGTGTGTGTAATTGTAGTAATGGGTAGCAGTGAAGATAAGTTTACATAGAAAGTGCTGCAGCTTTAATTACATGGTGATGCAATGGCACAGGTCCAGAGATAGTAAAGCCATTCTAGCTCTTCATACAGTAAAAGAAACACACCAAATAGAGCACAGACCTTATTATAGTCTGAAGGTTGAAAATCAGCTCTGTTTACTTTCTACACTTGCATCAGCTACATATGTTATAGTACTGTAAAAGTATAACTAAATATATTTTATTTCTTTGTGTTTCCCCACAATTAGAACTAATCAGCTCCACTGACCATACAGAAGCGTTTTGCATTCAAGTGTGTGTTGCACTGGTATAATTGGTGCACACACACACTCTGTGCCACTTTTGGTCCACCTTGTAGATGTAGAGTCAGAGACAGTAGCTCATCTGTCGCTGCACAGTGTGTGTCGCTCGTCCTCTAGTCCTTCATCAGTGACACAGGACGCTGTCGGCTGGATGTTTTTGGTCGGTGGACTGTTCTCAGTCCAGACACTGAGGGGTTTAAAAACTCCAGCAGCACTGCTGTGTCTGATCCACTCTACACCAGCACAACACACACTAACACACCACCACCACGTCAGTGTCACTGCAGCGCTGAGAATGATCCACCACCACATCACACCTGCTCTGTGGGGGTCCTGAACGCTGAGGAACAGGGTGGGAGGACTAATCAAATATGCAGAGTAATAGATGAAGTACAGTCTCTACTCTGAGAACTAAAGTGCTTCTTTATGGTCAGTGGAGTTCTGTTCATGAACTGTCTCCAGTAACAAAATAAAGCAGTCTACAAACAGGAAAGAGAGCAAAGAGAGGAAAAGTTTTATTCCATTGATAAAGTGTTGCCAATGACAATCAACCAATCAACCACCCTGTCTTTGGATCATAACAGCGATAGCCAGTCCTGAGCCTCATCCTTAAAACATAAAACTACATAATGAGAGCACAAAGTACTACTGCAGCACACCTGAGACTAGAAGAGTTGTGTATCTTAATGGCGTGCAGTGGGCCAGGTTGATTTGTGCTGATGGACACCAGGTTATTCTGAAGGTCCTGTTCTATTTTGGAGAGTGAGAGTGATCCAGACCGCACATGGCTGAAAGGCAGGGAAAGAAAAACAACAATGTGTTAGAGGACACTTGTGGACATGTTGTTTCTATGGAGAAAGGCTGAAGAAAATAACAAATGAGATATCAGATCAGTGATAAAACAAGGTAATATTTCATATCTGGGGTTTTCATGCTGGGACAATGTACTCAGTCTTGAAAACACGTTGATTTCCCACTGATTCATGGGATTTTCAACACCAACAATCTCCAGACGTTTGTGGAAACCTCCTCTTTAAAAAGTTTTTATTTTATTAATAATTCTTACAAATGCCACTCCAGCTCATTCCAGCCTTGCTCAGAGGAGGAGGGCTGCCATTTCAGAAAACACAGTTCCACTGCTCCTCAGCCCTTTGGAGGTTGAGGAACTTTAAGTCCATCCAATTCACTAGGAATGTCCGTGTGTGTGAATCAGAAATTGAACAGGGATTAATAAATTATACTGTACTCCAATAACAGAACACTTCTTATCTTTACCTGGAGTATCCCAGCTGTTTACAGGCAGAGGAGCCCAGCGCAGGATCCCAGTCTTCTGAACACACTGTACTCCATACCCCCTCACTCAGCACCTGCAGCACTGAACTTTTCCCACTCACACGCACTACACACACAAACCAGAGATAAAGTCTGTCAGATTCAATACATAATGGTGCATCATCACTAACACCTGACAGAATATCATCACTGATAGAAGAAAATCTACTTGTGGTTGCTGTGGTACAGTGGTAACATCATTGGCTCCCATGTGAGAGACCTGGGTTTGATTCCAGGTCTGGGCAACCAGTCTGTGCAATACCAATAAGAGTCCTTGGGCAAGACTCCTAACACTGCGTTTGCCTACCTGTAATACCAGTAACCTTGTATGTCGCTCTGGATAAGAGCAACTGCTAAATGCCTTAAATGTACCTCAGATGTTTTTCCAAATTGTTTTAGGTATTTTCCACTGGTCCCTCCACTATTAGATACTCTGAAATTGTAAAAGGCTTTTTAAGATCATGCCAAAAAAAAAAAAAAAAATCAAAAGAATTTAAACTCCCAGGGAAACTGAAGCTCTGGTGCCTCCAGTTTGGGCTGTTACCCAGACTCTTGTGACCCCTGACCATGTATGAGGTCCCCCTAGCCCACGCCCAGCATATGGAAAGATCAGTGAGCTCTCAGGTGAAGAAATGACTTGATCTTCCAAGATGCCTTAGCAGTGTTGGACTGTACATCGACGGAGCCCTGCCTCTACCACTGGATGGCCTGGTCTAGGAGTTCAAATCACTGAATCCCTCAGATAGATAGATAGATAGATAGATAGATAGATAGATAGATAGATAGATAGATAGATAGATAGATATAGATAGATAGATAGATAGATAGATAGATAGATAGATAGATAGATACTTACTTACTTACTTACTTACTTACTTACTTTATTGATCCCCAGGGGAAATTCAAGACAACCCTCAACCCTGTGGTAAGTGATTTGGTGTCTACATTAAGAACAGAGAAGAAGTGGACACCAGCCACAGCTGTGCTACAGGTCAAAGCTGCTCTCCTCCACCGTGACATAGTGGGCCATGTCTAATAAGGCAGAGGAGTCTTTGGAGCAGTGACACCTCTCTGGTGGTAGAGGAGGTGCATCGACAGGAAGAAGCAGCCACATGGGCCAGAGCAGTAGCACAAGCCATACATGGCAGATGAATGAACTGGAAAGGTGTTGAGAAGAAGAAGCTGCTATGTAGTGAACTCTGGGGCATGGAATCCAAAAGGCTGAGCTTCATTGTACGATGCACTATCTTCTTCCATAAATCTGCAGCTGTGGCTCGGAAAGGACCCATCTTGTCCTCTGTGTACAGCTCCAGCATCACTTAAGCACATCTGGGTTGGCTGCAGGATGAGACCCACTCAAGGCAGATACACATGGAGACAAATCCAGGTCCTCAGGTGTCTACCTGATACACTTGAGTATAAAAGGGTATCCATCACACACCACCATTTGTTCAGAAGGGGAGAAGCAAAGAGCGAGTCCCTCAACACCTGACTTTAGCCCACTGAACGCAGCCAGGGACTGGCAGATGCAAGAGCACCGGCTCATTTTCCCTCCGGAGATCTCAATGACCTCTCTGCGACCAGACCTCGTCCTCTGGTCTAATTTCTCCAGATGTGCTTATGTCATCGAGCTGACAGTACCCTGGGAAGACACCATTGAGGAAGCTTATGAGCGACAGAAGCTTCGGTACTACAACTTAGCAATGGAAGCGGAGGACAAAGGATGGAAGATTAAGGTGTGCCCAGTGGAGGTGGGGTGCAGGGCTTTGTAGCCAGAACAACAGCAGATCTTCTCAGGGAGATTGGAATCAGTGGACAGGCTCAAAAGCGGGCAAGCAAAGAGCTCGTCAACATGGCAGAGAGGATCAGTAACTGTTCCTCTGGCTGTGGATGAAAAGGAATGGCATCATCTGCACTGCTAAGACAAACAGATAAACCATTAGAAACACCCCCAGGCTTGATCAACCTGCGGTGGGCCTGCCTTGTGATAAATGGCGAAACACCATGTGATGCTGAGGTACACAACTGTGTGGATGTGTCCCAGTGGCAAATCCTAGTAGCCATTGTGATTCATCCTTCATCAAATCTATGAACAGATGTGATGAGCACATCGGTATTAATCATTCTTGAATAATTAAGCCCTCACCACAGCTGAGTTCATCCTCTCCATGTTCACAGTCCACATGTCCGTCACATTGAGCAGAGCTGCTGATGCAGCGAGAGGAGCCACAGCGAAACTTCCCCATGCACCGCAGACCCACTGCAACAAGAAACAAAGTCACATTCACAACATTGGGTGTTTACTATAAGTAATTACACATGTAAAACCATGTACCATTTCTCTTGTGTATTTCTGGGAGCTTCTGCTCCCAGAAATCTGTCTATCTTCCTGTCAATCTGTCTATCTACCTTCCTGTATTCCAGTCTGTCTCGTTAGCTGTCCATCCATGCATTGAGCAGGAGTATTACATTAATTATCAGACACTATAGGAATCTGACACTACAGAGACTAACCAGACTCTGCCGCCAGAGTTCAGACATCTCCTGGTTTTGGAGGGAGGGCCCTCACACATTCTGTAATATAATCTCGGCTGTTAATAATTCACACGGTTTGGGGCCACTACATGCCACCTCATGGCTACCTCAGCTCCCAGCACATTACGGGCAGTGTGTCACCCCCTCACCTCCCAGTCCAATACCAAGCACAAGGATCAGCACCAGGAATACACATGCCCCAATCAACAGCTCCATTCTCCGAGCAACCAGTCTGCCCCGGAGTGTCTTCTCCTCCGCTGTGTCAGCTGAGGGTGGTGCAGAGCAGAGAAAAACACATTAATTACACATCATTACTTACCACTCTACAAACCTGTGGAATTTAAGAGGGTATCTGACAAAGACCCAAGCTGTAACAATATAAACAATAAGAACATTAGAGAATTAGCATGTAGCAGGCCCTAAAACCTTTATAAAATGTGTATATCATCCAATACCTACTACACTTTATGTTTTGAAGTTTATAGACAACCCTAATAATAATAATAAAATTAATGTAATGTAAAGTTATTCGTTGTGTAAATACAGGCATCAGCTGTGTACATTCAATTTGTATATCCTCAAGAGAAAAGAACAAAATGAAATGTGACACACTGGTGCAGCTGCACATGAGCTAAAGTTCAGCTTGCTCAGTGCCAAGTGTCGGCTCCAGGGGAACGAATCCCCTCAGCATTGACTTTTGAGCAGGGAACTATAGCAGTACGAGTGAATAAACGAATGCCTGCATGGCTGAATGCCACCACAGTTTTTAAGTCCCAATATCTTGCCTAAAGGCTGCAGCAAAAGGTGATCAATCTAGAGACAAAAAAGTGTTTATTTTCAGAAGGAATGCTAGATTAATGTGTATACAAGAAATACTGTGCATAGTATGTTTTAATAGATTTTTAAAAATTGTGTTGACTGTGATGTGTTTCCTGATAGAAACAGCCTTAACTCATAATGACAGTTTACTGCAAACAATAATTAACTTAAATTCTTTACTATGTGATAAGAGCTTATTAAAGCTAGGCTCTAGAATACTCCATTTTCTTGTACAAAGTAAATGTGCTGCTGCTCCTCTGTTTTGAACCTAGATACATATCTTATGATTATCACTAACTCTGATTTAAAAAGGTTCAATACACTGCAAAATATATATTTAGACAAGTCAAATTTGCATAAATGTACTTTACACACCTAAAACCTCTTATTTTACCTACTTGTTTTATCACACTGTTACAATAATTCAGATTTATTTTATGTTTCTATCTTTAACCACACGTCTGCTGCTCACCTGCATCTTGAAAACCCTGTCTGACAAGTTGATAAGATTGGTTACGTAGATTTATTACATAAGAAACCGTGACTGTCTGAACTTTCCCCTTTGTCTCAGTCAGTGGAACACTGCAGTTTCAAAGCAGAAATACTCAGACATGGTGATGTCTCAATGCTTCAGCACAATATCACCATCCTCCAGAGTTAAGTTTACACTGTGCACTATATCTTCACTCCAACTATGTGCATCATTACATTTACTACACTAAGTGCAATATGTTTTTCTACAGAAGTGAAGTTATTATGTATTTTGTACGAGGTGTGTATTGTTTATATCTCCCCCTTATCTCTATACTTATGTCTTGTCTGTACTATATGTGATTACGTCTATGTTTTTGCCTTATATTTGTTTACATTTGTTCATTGGAGCTTGGAGGAACACAGCCTCGTTCAGCTGCGCGCTCCTGTTGTAGTCTGAATGACAATAAATGTTCACTTTGACTTTGGTGCTCATTATTTTATTATTATACGTCTTCTAACGTATGAATCGTACCAGACCGACATGTTAACAAGGTAAACAAGCTGAGGGTGTCTTTAAAATGAATTGTATCTGCCCATAGCGGTAAATAATGTCACATAATGTATTTTAAACAAGTAAAACATCTAGAATAGATAAAGTTACTTAAGGTGGTTTGTATGGTTTTTCTTTGACATTCAGTTTGTTTAAATAAGTAACACACTCTGTGGACACATACCTGACAGAAAAGGCTGGACTTTAGTGACTGGCATTGCTGGACAGGGTTGTGCTTGGTTGATGTTTGGCGTCTCAGACTGACCCTCTGGGTTACCTGTGCTCTCAGAGGCCGGTGGTGTGGGGTTGTTTGGAGCTGCCAGGCTGCCATTATGGTTATCATGGGCTCTGACACTGAGATCTGAATGTGTGTGAAAGTCCTCGTCTCCGACAGAAACCACCTCGATACTAGCAGTACTTGCCTGTTCTGTCTCTAAGGCCTGTGGAGGGAAGTGTCATTCGCATTAAAGAGTCGGATGACCTTGGCTTTACAATGTGATTACTGCTGAGTGTGGCCAGTTTATCACATTCTCCTATTTATGCCCCAGTGGCAACATTTTACATTGACCTTAATGCAGATGTTGGACCATTTCTAACACAGCATTGACACTGAAATTGTATTTTTGTTGTTGTTGTTGTTGTACTCATATAAGTGTATTTGATTAGTTTTTACACAAATCAGGGTCAGTACTTATTTTGGAGGAGTCCATCTGCAAAAGATAACTAGCCAATTGTAGCTTTGAGCTCAGAATCTGACCACTTATGAAATCATTGCTTTGCTTGTAGATGATGGGATGTATTTTTATATAACAACAAATCAGTTCTCCCTGTGTCTGCGTGGGTTTCCTCCGGGTGACTGTCTGTGAGGAGACTCAAAAGTGTCCATAGGTGTGAGTGAATGTGTGAGTGTGTGTCGCCCTGCGAAGGACTGGCGCCCCCTCCAGAGTGTATTCCCGCCTTGCGCCAACAATTCCAGATAGGCTCTGGACCCACCGTGACCCTGAACTGGATAAGCGTTACGAATGAATGAATGAACAACCCACTTTATGAATGAGAATGTCCACAGCTGACCACACACTCACTTGTATACATATTGCTTCAATCTCTCCACTTCCTGGAGCCTCCGTATTTCCATTCTGAATCTCATGTCCAGCAGCTGCACCCACTGCAGTCTCCTCCATCTCTGGGTTTGTCATGAACACCCTCAGCCAGTCATTATGTCTGTGTGTAATTAAAGAAATCACAAGTACAAAGTCAGTGAGGGGAGGCAAATTTGCTGATGTGTGAAGCTGTACTTGTTGAATGAATGAGTGTCAATGTGAGTATAAAGCAGTACATTCGGACAATATATTGCACACCTTACTCATCAAGAGCACGTCATTTTTTAAATATGAATGCCACAGTGCGGTGGAATATTATCAAATAATCCTCTCATGCTCATAACTACATAATTACTTATTCATTGCAGCAATTACCAAAAAAAATCCCTAGTAACTGACTGATCAGGTCTTTGTTAATTGACCATGTCACATCTGTTACAAATACTTAACATCCCAAGACTATATTGTATTTCTTACTTACCCAGAGGTGTTATAGTACACTCATGCTTTGTTTATCCACAGGTATCCACACGCTATGGGCTCTTTGTCTCTCCATATAACTGGACATCCTTACTCTTTCTCTCTCTCTCTCTCTCTCTCTCTCTCTCTCTCTCTCTCTCTTTCTCTCTCCCTCTCTTACTCTCTCTCTCTCTATTTCTCTCTCTCTCTCTTACTCTCTCTGTCTCTCTATCTTTCTCTCTCTCTTACTCTCTCTCTGTCTGTCTGTCTGTCTCTCTCTCTCTCTCTCTCTCTCTCTCTCTCTCTCTCTTTGAGGTTTATTGGGACACCTGAGAGCAGGGGTTTACTGAGAAGTTGTGTCACTCTAAGAGAAGATCAGGTGACCTCAGCGTCTCCGTGGATACACGATCAGGTTACAGATGGACCTGCACACCTTTTCAGAAACAATGGGGCACTGGGCACATGGAGATGCTCAGAAAAGCTCCAGGATGAACAGCTCTGGATCACTGAGTATGAAGGGATATGCAAAAAGGGCATTAAATTAGATGAGAAGGTGAAAAAAAATAGATAAAGCTGGATATCTTTTAGATTAAAAACCTGGGGTCAGTTTCCGAATCCTTCATCAGTCAGTCGACTTGGATGGTGTTATAGCAGCTTTGACAAATCAATGACACGATCCGAGTTTAAGGCGTTCATTTAAATCAAACAACGATGCCATTTTGGATGAACAAAGTAAATCTATTACCTAAACTGAACTGAACGCATCATGCAGACACGTGTGTAAGGTAAATGATCGTCTGTGTTATTGAGCTCCAGTCATAAGAGAGGCCTGTGTGTGGTTAATATATCTGTCAGCACCCAGCCTCCCTTTCATGTCTTATTTAAATGTGGTTGTGTTCAGCTTTCCTCATACAGCTTTCCTCAACCACATTTCTAATGTGAATTTTAATTAAGACGGTTTAATCCCTGAAAAAGTGGCACACGGCATTGTAAATAAAACTAAATTTATTACATTCAGTTTAAATAAAGAATGAAAATTAAATACATAAATATGCCTTTTTAAAAAACATATTCAAGGCCCAAAGCAACAAATAAATAAGAAAATCACATTTACATTTGCATTAACTACATTCAATGATGTCATCCAAAATTTCTTCTGAAGTCAAGTCCCTCTTTTATTCAGTAACAGCTTCACACTCTTCACACTGAGCTGGGTACATGGTTGTGGTTGATCAGTGGGTTGGGACCTTGCGTGGCAGAAAGTGTGTGCAGGCCTGGTGTGGGCTCACTGTGTTTCCCCTCCTGATCTGACCTCGGTGGGACAGGGCCAGGTACAGACCAGAGTGAGTCGCAGAGGAGTATGTGGTGTAGTGGTTTTCCTCCAGATGCTCTTTGAACAGACAATCGGGTGAAAACTTCCTCTGTGAATGAGAAAATGTTTCAAATGTTCACTTTTTCTCTCGTATTTATGTAGAAACTCTACAGGTCAGTGCACAATAAACATTAGACGATGTGCTACCATTCTGTAGGGAGAGGCATGTCCACATTAGGAAATCTGGACTTAAGCTAAAAGAATAAATCAGAAATTCTGATTTTATGATGATTTTAAGGATTTTTTTCTGGTTGTCACCATTTAGGAGCTCATTTTTTCAGCACAGAACAGTGGGTAACACTTTAAATTACAGCCTGTTAGTTACTGGGTGTGTACAGAGTAAGTACCTGTTCAATAAGCCGTAAGATAAAGTACTGAGTAAGTAAAGGGTATGACACTAGAAATATGTAGTTATTACTGAGCATCTTACAAACGCTTTATAAATAAGGCACGTGACTACTTTCTGAATCCATTGTACTGTTCAGCATAATAACAGATTACAAAACTGAAATAAAAGTGTGACAGTTTATCCAAGTTTCTATGACTTTTATTTTAATAATTAAGGAATGCAGCTACTGTTTTGAATTCACTGTGTTTGTGAATGTAATTATTGATCTTTAACATTATTTACACAGCACCTACAGAGAGGGTCATGGTCAGACGCTTTCATTGCAGACTCTAGCGGAGTTTCACTGCGGTTTGTACTCATTAGGTTCAGGATGTGATTTAACACAATAATCATCATCACACACTTCAGAGATGTTTTGCACAGTTTATCCCATAAGTACCGAGGCATTATATGAACATAGACTAGTGATGAAATTGGTGTTTCTTTTCTGCTCTTCTTCCTTATTTGTAAAGCGTTTGTAAGATACACACATATAATAATCACATATTTCTAGTGTCATACCCTTTACTTACTCAGTACTTATTTTATATTACGGCTTATTGAACAAGTACTTACTCTGTACTCACCCAGTAACTAACGGGCTGTAATTTAAAGTGTTCCTGAAAAGTGCAGCTTAGACCTGGACTTCTTACTATAACAGACTACAGATCGACACATCGCTTCAACAGCAAATAATCAGAGCTGTGGTTAAGCCAAAACAACACAGCTATGTACAGGTAAAAGTAGGGACTATGGATATGTGTTCAAACGGAAAGTTCTCTCACCATTCCAGCTGCAATTCCTTCCTTATTCATACATAAATAAAGTTTGCTTTTTATGCCACGTATGCCCACTACTCCACGCTTCATGGCAAACACCCTCAGCTGACCTTAGAGGGAACAAGAGAGAGATCAACTCAATGTAATGTGCAATTATTTGTCATTGTACACCATACAACTAAATTTGTCTTCCGCATTTAACCCATCTGTGGCAGTGAACACACACACACACACACACACACGGGCACTAGGAGCTGTGAACACACACCCAGAGCAGGGAACAGCTGTGGGTTCTCTGCCTTGCTCAAGGGCACCTCAGCTGTGGATTGAGGGAGAAGGACAGTAACAGTCCTAAACACTCTTCTTTAAACACAGCTCCTTGCAGTTTGACTTCTTTACATTTCGAAAGGTTAAGTAAAAAATCAAGCGTCAAACAACAACACAAAAGATCACTGACTTACAACTTAAACTACAATCTGGACAGTGGACTTTGGTCCGGTAAAACTGTACTGCTGGCCAAATCAAATGTGCTTGAGTTTGGGCACAGCTGGTCAGTAGAACTTACAGTGCTCAGTGGGTTCATGAACTCCACCTACGCTCCCATTGGCCAGGATTTGTAGATGGTAACCAATCCCAACACGGCAGTACAGAAGCATGGTCTTTCTGTCTGGATGAGACTGTGATAGAACTGCTGAGAGACAAAATATATTTTTAAATACATATACATAATGAGGCAGTTAATATTAATTTGGTCAATCTTGATCTTTTCTGGTTTATACAGAACAGACCAAAATCATATGACTAGAGATTTTAATGTGACATTGTTTTTTTTTTTTTTTTTTCGTCACTGAACAACAGTAAGCATGGCACAGAGTGTGCAGCAGGTAGTGTCTCTGTCACAGATCCAGGGTCCTGGAGGTTGTGGGTTCAAATCCCGTTCCAGGTGACTGTCTGTGAGGAGTGTGGTGTGTTCTCACTGTGTCTGTGTGGGTTTCCTCCGGGTGACCGTCTGTGAGGAGTGTGGTGTGTTCTCCCTGTGTCTGCGTGGGTTTCCTCCGGGTGACTCTCTGTGAGGAGTGTGGTGTGTTCTCCCCGTGTCTGCGTGGGTTTCCTCCGGGTGACTGTCTGTGAGGAGTGTGGTGTGTTCTCCCCTGTGTCTGCGTGGGTTTCCTCCGGGTGACTGTCTGTGAGGAGTGTGGTGTGTTCTCTCTGTGTCTGCGTGGGTTTCCTCTGGGTGACCATCTGTGAGGAGTGTGGTGTGTTCTCTCTGTGTCTCCGTGGGTTTCCTCCGGGTGACTGTCTGTTAGGAGTGTGGTGTGTTCTCCCTGTGTGTGCGTGGGTTTCCTCCCGGTGCTCCGGTTTCCTCCAACGCTCCAAAAACACATGTTGGTATGTGGATTGGAGACTCAAAAGTGTCTGTAGGTCTGAGTGTGTGAGTGTGTGTTGCCCTGTGAAGGATTGGCGCCCCCTCCGGCTTCAGACCCACCGCTGCCCTGAACTGGATAAGGGTTACAGACAATGAATGTACAACAGGACAATGAAATGCAACCTCCGCATTTGACCCATCAGTGGCTGTGTGTGTGTGAGATTCTTAAAAAGGAATGGTTGCTGCTATGAAAACAAGGTTGAAATGGTTACAGAAAATGTATGAATGGATACATGTCATGAAATATCATTATTTGATTTCCCGAAAATTGAAATCAGAAAGGATTACAAATGGCAAAATAAACAAAAACTCATAAAGGCTACAAAGGGTTTTATACACAGTCCAAAACCTGATGCTAATCTGTCAGATGGAAGCTTTCTTTCTAAACAGAGATTTACAAACAAAATTGTTAGAAAATCATATGATGATTATTTACCAATCAATTTTTACTATGCCAATATAATGTAGTATAATACACAAAGGTTCTGGCAATGGTTCCTACTCACTATCGACAGCCAAAGCCAGTCTAAAGTTCACTCACAATGGGGTACAGAAAGATGCACCTGCAATAACAATGAAAATCTGAGGAAATGAGGCTCTCGAGTTGCAGCGCTGAGTAACAGACCATGACATGGAGACAGTGTTTACACTTAGAGAGTGAAAATCTACTTATATTAAATATCAGCAGTATAATTCTGCTTTTCTATATTTCTTTTTTACAACTGGTTAAAATGAGAGTTTCACTGTAAGTTCTTTATAAATATTTAAGAAACAGCGCTTGCACAAACAAAAAGATACCGACCAACAGAATCTGGGAGTTAGCATTCTCCCACAAGTGTGTTAAGCTTGGTTTTGTATTAGCTTCATTAAAAAACCTGATTCTGCGCTACTGTAAAATCTGCTAGCCTTCACCCCATCAGTTTAGTAGCACAGAAGGATTGGGGAATTGGTGAAATTATGAATGAAATTAGATTTAATAAGTCTCAAGAATGAAAACAATAATGCACATTAAGTTACATCAGCCGATCCCCACTATTCATTATTTACTAGTTTTGTTAGAATTAGTTCAGCAAACTGTTACAGTTTTAGTTGAGAACACAGTCATTATAGCTATAAAAATCCAAAGTAAAACAAACACGCAGGTTAACCCTAACCCACGTATGTTATCAGTCTTTAGAAATTGGGACAACGTCATGGGCCTGTCCTTGTGTCTCTGATTAGTTAAACTTGGTGTGGGCTGAATGTTTGTAGATGTTAAAGATTAGACTGTGTGCTGTGATTTTACACGTCAGCCATTTTCTCTTTTAAAAACCCACAGAGAATAAGAACTATGTGGTGGATTCAGAGGCTTTATTTGCTGCAACCACTTTTTCCTGAACGGGGTCGAAATGGGTCCAGAGTTTACCCAGAATCTGAGGGTACGCTGTCAGCAAAACTATCACTGGTGGTACCCTTTAAGGCGCATATTCAATACGATTAGTTCGGGAACATAAGTGTACCTTGTTTTATTATAATTGTAGATTAGAAATTCTGTTGATTTCATTCACCCCGTTACATCCCCAGAACTTTATGTTTTTATATTTTACACAGTTCTATAATGAAAGATTACAAATATTCAGCTCTTCTTCTGGAGCAGGGAATGTAATGTACATTTTAAAAAACAAAAATGGACTTTCTTTTTGTAGGTTTAAAGGTACATTTACACTGTTTACACATTACATTCTACTCCTTTGCAGGGCATCTCACACTCACCCAGTCACTCACACCTGTGGATGATTTTGCACAGACAATCCACCTACAAACATGTGATATTTAAAGTTTATAAGCAGTGAAATAGTCTGCAAGGCATTATAATAACCATAAAGAATATTGCTGTCTCTAGAATACAGCAGGTGAATTTTGAAGCTCCAGTCATTAGTGGTTTAACACTTACAGAGTATAACTGATAAAAATGTGAAGTATACCTGAGTCTTTAAGCTTTGATTCTTTGATTGACAGCAGCCGGGTCGCCTGGTCTAGGGTAAGGACTGAGCCCATATCCACTCCTTTACAGTTCACACACATCCACAGCAGCAGTGGTAAACACACCGAAGTCCAGTGCAGGTCCATGACAGTGATGTCAGTTCCATTTAAACACATACAGCTTTTGAGTGAGCCACAGTGACATGTTGGAGGCTAAATGTCAGATTTCCCTTCTTATAACAAACCTATGGATGGCTATCTTCAGTAGAAAGTAAGTGAAGAATTTGTACTTCAGTCAGCGTCAGTGTGCCATCACTCTCTTCTCTCTGAGTGTCTCTCATTCTGTCCTTCATCTGAGCTTATATCTTCTCAGACTCAGCTCTGATGCCTCCATGTCAAAGGTACATCCAGAGCACAAGCAGAGTACAAGCATGCCCACAGAGATAGACATTTATGTTTGCGTACTCTTATGACTACCCCAGTCCTTTGTCACTGTAATCTCCACTACAGTATCTTTGTAACACGGCCATTCACACAAACATACAAAGTGTGAGGTGTTATCTGAATCACTGCAGAGAGCAGTAGGCCCTCAGACAGTGCACTGTTCACTAGTGTAAAGTTTTGTAGAGCCGTTGTGAGGAAAAATGATTTAAAAGGAGAATCATGAAACACTCTTGTTTGTGAGTGAATGTGGAACTTAACAAAACTGAATCATTTAATTCACAACTTTTTATTGTGAACCAGTTAATTTCCTGGTGAAATAATTAAAGAATAAAAAAATAAAGACAATACAAAATTGACAGGGGCAGCACAGTGGAGCAGCAGGGCCAGGGTCACAGCTCCAGGGACCTCCAGGTGACTGTCTGTGAGGAGTGTGGTGTGTTCTCCCTGTGTCTGTGTGGGTTTCCTCCGGGTGACTGTCTGTGAGGAGTGTGATGTGTTCTTCCTGTGTCTGCGTGGGTTTCCTCCGGGTGACTGTCTGTGAGGAGTGTAGTGTGTTCTCTCTGTGTCTGCGTGGGTTTCCTCCGGGTGACTGTCTGTGAGGAGTGTGATGTGTTCTTCCTGTGTCTGCATGGGTTTCCTCCGGGTGACTGTCTGTGAGGAGTGTGATGTGTTCTTCCTGTGTCTGCATGGGTTTCCTCCAGGTGACTGTCTGTGAGGAGTGTGGTGTGTTCTCCCTGTGTCTGCGTGCGTTTCCTCCAGGCGACCGTCTGTGAGGAGTGTGGTGTGTTCTCCTTGTGTCCGCGTGGGTTTCCTCCGGGTGACTGTCTGTGAGGAGTGTGGTGTGTTCTCCCTGTGTCTGCGTGGGTTTCCTCCGGGTGACCGTCTGTGAGGAGTGTGGTGTGTTCTCTCTGTGTCTACGTGGGTTTTCTCCGGGTGACTGTCTGTGAGGAGTGTGATGTGTTCTCCCTGTGTCTGCGTGGGTTTCCTCTGTGTGACTGTCTGTGAGGAGTGTGGTGTGTTCTCCCTGTGTCTGCGTGGGTTTCCTCCGGGTGACTGTCTGTGAGGAGTGTGGTGTGTTCTCCCTGTGTCTGCGTCGGTTTCCTCCGGGTGACTGTCTGTGAGGAGTGTGGAGTGTTCTCCCTGTGTCTGCGTGGGTTTCCTCCGGGTGCTCCGGTTTCCTTCCACGCTCCAAAACCACACGTTGGTAGGTGGATTGGTAACTCAAAAGTGTCCGTAGGTGTGAGTGTGTGAGTGAATGTCGCCCTGTCTAGCGCCCCCTCCAGGGTGTGTTCCCGCCTTGCACCCAGTGATTCCGGGTAGGCTCCGGACACACCGTGACCCTTAACTGGATAAGTGCTTACAGATAATGAATTAATTAATTAATTAAACTGACAGAACAAAACTAAAGTAAATATAAGTGAATGAAACAGAATACAGCTGGACATTGGAAGCATAGTTATGGACTAAACTGAATTAAACTGAAAATCCACTAATTCCACAGGAAATGTATTTGAGGATTTTAGCTGAATGTTAATATGCATTGCCAAAGTATCCTGTGGCATTATGTCATGCAGGGAGTGATACTGCTGACATCAATTCTGACTACACAGCAAATAACTGATGGCAGCTGATGGATGCAAGAGAAAGTGTGAAAATGCAGCTGTGTATCTGTCTCAGGATGAGATTACAGCTCATATGGATAAGTACAGGGAGCATATATTTTTTTGTTTATGTCTTTGACAACAGAAATGACATCTATGTTTTGTTCCTATGAAGGCACATAATGTTTGGAATTTGATGAAAGAGAAAATTAAATGACTCATGCAGATTAATCAGATGAGGCCAATACAGACAGCTGCTGGAAATACTTTCTTACTAGGCATTAGGGTTCTGGGAGGCTTTCCTTTTTTAGTTTTTTGATGAATGTGGGTTTGAACTGTGGATGACTGTATTCTGTAGTCACTGTGCAGCCTTAAACCAATGGTTTAATCAAAACCTTTTACTTTTGCGGTCACTACGGTGGTATCTTCAAGAGTACATTTTAAGTACCCTTAGTTAGGAAATATAACTGTACCATATCCTGTAATAATTTTAAAGTTTTGTTGATTTCTTTCAACACATTTCATCTCCAGGACTTTTATTCTGTTCTTTATTTTACACGGTTATAAATCTTACATATATTCGCTTCACCTTCTGGAGAAAAGAAATGAATGTACCTTTAGGGAACACATCTGGACTTTAACACCACTGCTGTAACATAAAAGGGGACATATGCAAAAATCACTTTTTGCATGCTCTTGTATTTGGGTCTCTACTGCTTCTATAAACACTCCAAGTTCATTCATTGTCTGTAAGTCTTATTCAGTTCAGGGAGGTGGTGGGTCCGGAGCCTACCCGGAATCATTAGGTGCAAGATAGGAAAACACCCTGGAGGGGGCGCCAGTCCTTCACAGGGCGACACACACACTCACACCTAAGGACACTTTTGAGTCACCAATCCACCTACCACCGCAGACAGGGAGAACACACCACACTCCTCACAGACAGTCACCTGGAGCGGGACTCAAACCCACAACCTCCAGGACCTTGGAGCTGTGACAGAGACACTACCTGCTGCTCCACCGTGATGAACAAATGTTTAAAAAAAAAAAAAACCTTCTTCTGTTTTCTGACAGTCAGTTGAAAGAGTTCGGTGTCAGGAATCATATGCTTCTATGAACCTTTTGGATGGCTCCCTTATTGTGATGTCACATTAAGGAAATTTGCATAGAACCTGCCTGGCACCACCCCTCACCTGCGTCAACATTGAAGGGGTAGGGCGTGGGTTCGGTTCCAGGTCTGGGCAATCAGTCTGTGCTACACCAATAAAAGTCCTTGGGCAAGACTCCTAACACTGCATTGGCCTACCTGTAATACCAGTAAACTTGTAAGTCGCTCTGGATAAGAGTGTCTGCCAAAATGCCAAATGTAAATGTATAGCTAATGTCAGCCTAACACCTAGCAACGTTTCAAGTGATTTATCTGTTGCAGATAAAAGTCAAATGTGGGAGTAAAATCATGGGAATTGTGCTAGAGGTGTGGCATGTTGTTCGTTTGGTGAAAGTAAGGATTGTTGGTCAGTCATTTTATTTTCATCTTAAAATTCCAATAATAACAACTTAATACTGTATTAAGATTTTAGTCTTAAGTCATGGGAATAGGCCTGCGACGCCCAGAGACTTGGGGCAAAAAGTAAACACGTGGCCTTCAGATGTGAAATATAGTCAGATGTAGTTTTAAAATAATTTTAAAACTTTTCAAAGTCTTCTGGTGTATGGTTACCTACGTTTTAAACGGGAGAACTGCTAAGTAATGGATTGCAAGACTACAGTTTGCACATAAAATAAAATATATTCCACAATGAGAGTTCCCAGACAGTGAGTGTATATCGGTCCACTGTCGTAAAAAGGCTGTCACACCACTGACTGTAGACCACTGCTGGTCCACCATCGGACCTCTCAGATTACTGTCTTGTACAGGATATAACTCATTTATAATCTTCTCACAGATTTTACATTCACAGAGACTTTTATTCTGGAAAACACACTAATACAAATATTACCAACAACTGTGAGAGATATAATAATAGTATATTATTATAAGTATAAGAGTATAAACCTGATATAAAATGATTCAATGATAAAAATGTTGAAACTGTGCTGATTTAAATTATTTACTAATCTCATTTATAAAGAATAACAAAAAGAACCTAATGAAGGAAAAAAACGTGAATTGGACTGTGAATAGAAAAGTGCTAAAATGTGGCATCTTGTCTAAAATTCTGTTTAATAAGCAGTGGTCCGCCCAGAAAACGCTGTGTAAAACACTAGTGGACCTCCACCTTTGCCCTCAGTGGAACTACAGTGGTCCGCCGTCTCCTTGCTGTCAGGGTTGTAAGATAAAACAGAGATACCATGTTATACGCTTGTATTATGTCTCAGAGCAGTGTAAACGGGCTCGAATATGATCTGAATTCCAGCTGAACCCGGTCCGGTGAGCTCAGAGGAAGAGGGAATGAGTGAGTGAGAGAGTTCATTATTCGGGAGGACTTTCCCTGACGTCTTGTGCTCGGTCTGTTGTGACACATGTGTAAACCATACACAAGAGGCTCATAGGTATCCTCCGTCAGCGCCTGAAGAATAATCCGTCCCAGCGCTGAGGAGGCGAGTCCGGCTGAAGGTAGCGGTGGAGTTGGTTTCTCCGTTCGCTTTTGTGGTCGGACCTTATATGAATTCGAGTTTGGTTTGTGCAGAGAGACGGAAACTGGCGGAAAACTAAACTGCCGGAGAGATCAGAGTCAGTTTCTCAGCGTTAATCCCCCACTCTCTCTCTCTCTCTCTCTGCGGCATGGACTGCAGAGTGCTGTCCGTCCAAAGCCATGTTGTACGGGGATATGTGGGAAACAAGTCCGCGACATTTCCTTTACAGGTAAGAACCATGTTCTTTCAAAAAAAACTTGGACACACAAAACTTATTTTGGTGTAAATAAGTGGAACCCTGGCTTCTACAGTGCGGTCTGTTCAGAGGCACTGTCAGTAAATATCCTTCAACTGCACACACCTTTGAGTCCACAGATTTATAAACACCTCCTCACACAACATTTCTTCTAGAATCATTATTTTTAGTGTATTATAATTAGTGAGTTTACTTCAAAACTTGTTTCTGCAATTTTAACCAAGCTTGACACTAAATGATGGGGCATTGCTGTAAGAAAGATAACGTTTTAATGTGAAGATTTATGAAAACTGAGTTGAGGTGTCTGTGATGGGCATTTTTCGAAGTAGTTTCATTAATTAATTGTAACCCTTATCCAATTCAGGGCTGTGGTGGGTCCGGAGCCTACCCGGAATCACTGGGCGCAAGGGAGGAACACACCCTGGAGGGGGCGCCACTCCTTCACAGGGCGACACACACTCACACATTCACTCACACCTACAGACACTTTTGGAGTCTCCAATCCACCTACCAATGTGTGTTTTTGGAGCGTGGGAGGAAACACAGACACAGGGAGAACACACCACACTCCTCACAGACAGTCACCCGGAGGAAATCCATGCAGACACAGGGAGAACACACCACACTCCTCACAGACAGTCACCCGTAGGAAACCCACGCAGACACAAAGAGAACACACCACACTCCTCACAGACAGTCACCCGGAGGAAATCCATGCAGACACAGGGAGAACACACCACACTCCTCACAGACAGTCACCCGTAGGAAACCCACACAGACACAAAGAGAACACACCACACTCCTCACAGACAGTCACCCGGAGCGGGATTTGTAGTTTATTTTAGGTGTCTGGATACTTTTGGCCATGTAGAGTAGCAAGATAATTATTCACATGTTTGAAAGTTAACACAATCATTGAAGCATGAATCTTTGCATGTTTTTAACAGGTGCTGGGATTTGAAGTGGACTCCATAAACTCAGTGCAGTTCTCCAATCACACAGGTGACTAGTTCATATTTAATCAGTGTGTTCATCTTCTGTAAACACTTAATTCTGTTCAAAGAGGAGGAGACATTCAGCCCAAGGCAGAAACACACCCTGAACAATGAGAATCCTTCACAGCTTTAATCAGTGTGTTATGATTAAGAGCATCTTTTTTTATGTGTCAAGGTGCCAATGGAAAACATGGAGACAGAAACATATATATTTATATTCCTCTCTTTGTCTGATGTGGTTAATTGCCTTCAGTATAAGGTGCTGTGGAAAATTTTTTAGCCCAAATACTTTTATATTTATATTTTACTCATGAGGTGTAATACAAGACAATGAGGGGAAAAGTGAAAAGAGTTTATAAATGATGTTTTAAACTGGTTGCATGATACATTTTTGCTAAACCTATATACCCTCTGACTTAAAATATATGTAATTACTGGTTGTGGGACGGTCATTATTTTTTACAGCACTGTAATTGTAGCCAAAGTCTGTCCCTACCTTCACCACAGCCACCAAAAAACAACCTGGAAAACTTTTAACGTAATAAAACAGCAAGTTTACACGAGGCGATGACTGGATTATGAAAACCGACCTTGTATCAGCTCCACTGACCGTACAGTAGCACTTTGTAGTTGTGCAATTACAGACTGTAGCACTTCACTCTGCTCTTCTTTAGTCAGGGTTAGGGTTAGGGTTAGGCCCTTGCAGGACCACAACAGGGTGGATATTTAGATTGGGGGTCATTCTTAATGATGCGGTGACCGTGACTATTTGTTAGTGTGTTGTGCTTTTACAAGTGGATCAGATACAGCAGAGCTGCAGAGAAACACAGTCAGTGGATTTTGGCCCTGTTAATAATTTTATTCTATAACATCCATTCCCACAGATTAAATAACAAAGTTATTATTTTAACCTGAGTAATGTGACATGACTGTGGGAAAAAGTTCAGCATTTCTGAAGTCTATTCCACAATCCCAGGTCAAAGTTCATTACTTTGTGTCAATAGCCTTTAGAAAAGCTGTGGGCTAACGCGATCCACGATGTTAAAGAGGAGCTCCATAGATTTTTCAAGGACTTTGAATAATTCAGTGGTTAAAAGATAAGCAAAGTAAGCAAAGTCTTCAGAGAGCTTTGAAGTGCCTCCAGAGGGATTGTGCAGTGTATTATTAACATGATACACACCTGGGCACTGATATATGATTCATTTTGGATTCATCGTGGAGAGGTACATGGAAAACAAATATTTTTATTTTACCCGATTGGTTTCTGTCACCAACAACACTGTAAATTAATCAGAAAAATGATCACTAAGCTTTATAACTCCTCTCTGTTACATTGGTTACATTCATGCATGTTCAAAAGTTAATTATGTAGAACCTCAGTTAGTGTTTCTGTCCTTTTTAAATATAAACAAGAAAAGAATATAAAGATTTTTGTGTTTAATTTGTCCAAATATATGCACATACTTTATTGCATATAATTATAATAGATTCTAACCTTTACACTTTACACTGTGGTAATATTTTCACATTGACTTCCATTGAAGGTTAAGGACATTTCACTCTTCTCTAGTGAGGTTTGTCTTTAAGGAGACAGCTGTGATCTATTCTAGGAGTGAAGACCCCTTCTCTGTGTTAGTGGGATAAAAGAGGGTTGTCTTCTGCAAATGGTCTCATGGCCTGTGCCAAAATTCTTCACTCTGGGCCCCAAACACACAGCTTGAGCCTGTTTTCCTCCCCTCCCTGTTCCTCATACTAACTAGACTGTGTCCTCCTGTGACCTCGATTATCCTCTCCTTTGTCTTTCTCTTCGTGATTTCAGTCACTCTTTCTCAAGCTGTGGACAATCTCTCTTTCTCTCACCTCTCTTTCCATCTCCTCTTTCTCTGTGTTGGGCCTGCTGCCAGGGGTTCTCTTTACTTTGAATCATGTTTCATGAATTTGCTCTTTACACTTTGTGTTCTCTCTCTCTCTCTCAGCCTTTCTGAGGGGACAATGTATTCTTCTTGACTCCTTTTGATGCTAACAAAGACCAATTATGCATTCACATCCTCTACATTCGCTAACCCCTAATCAAATGCTCCGCATGAGCTGCACACACATTATTAAAGGCCTATGTTATGGAAAACATTTTTCTTTTACGTGCTAAGGTTTGACATTTTATACAAACATTGATAAGCTGTTTGAACACTAAATGATGTCAGCTGCACTTGTAACAGTCATAGCTTTTGAATTACTTCATCCGTAGCTCCGGTGCCAGCGGGACAGTTTAGAACAGCCTTAGCCCTAATCATTGATTCTGCTCTTGTGTGTCACTGTTCATCTGTTTTTTGGTTAGAAAGAATGTGTGGCCTCATCTGTACTCAGTTTTAGGGCTAAAAGTTTAATCGTATTTAAATCGGAATCTGAAACAATGTAAGGTTTAGATGAATTAAAAAGCTGTTTTATTTATCGCCTTTTCATCAACGCTGTCTTATGTTTTAAGCATAATTTAGATTTAGTGCAGTAACACGAGGCTTGTGGACTACATGTAGAAGAGTTGGACTTGTCTGAAGCAAACAAAACACAACAGCACACCATCAGTTAATTGATTATAATGGTAAAAGAAGCCAGAAATAAAGTCGGTGTCATGTAGTGGGTAACAGTGCTGCTTTCACTGCAGAAGGCTAGGGTTGGAGACTTTGCAATACCACACTACCCCAGTGAGTCCCTGGGCAAGACTACTAAGTCCATGTTTGCCTGTATCTGTAACTCTGATTAGAATTTCAATGTCACAGTGTATACACATAAACACATACAACGTAGAAACAAACAATCTACAAAATCCCATTCTTCAGATTCTTTCCCTACAGCCCCAGAACCTCACCTCTGTACACTTCATTAAACAGTTAAACAGTTAAGTGTGAGCAGGTTTGCACTGATATACAGCAGAAGAGATAAGTATTGAACACGTCACATTGTATTGAACATGTGACAGTGCAGAATTAGTGAACTATTTATTTGTATTTGCTGATGTTTTTACTGAAATAGAAGTAAATAATAAAATTAAACCTCTGTACAGGTGAGTTCTCTGTAGGGGATGTGCTCTTATTTTCCAAATCAGTTAAATTTGTAATAAATTCAGGAGGCCCCACACTTTTGCACACCTCTGTACATCCCAGTACCATATCATTTATTCTTTGTGATTTGACAGAAGTAAACAGATAAAAAGGAACACGTAGTCATTAACAATCGCGGTGGGTCCAGAGCCTACCTGGAATCATTGGGCGCAAAGCAGGAATACACCCTGGAGGGGGCGCCAGTCCTTCACAGGGCAACCAGACATACACACACACACACACACACACACCCCTACGGACACTTTTGAGTGTCGCCAATCTACCTACCAACGTGTGTTTTTGGAGCATGGGGGGAAACCAGAGCACCTGGAGGAAACCCACGCAGACACAGGGAGAACACATCACACTCCTCACAGACAGTCACCCGGAGGAAACCCACGCACACACAGAGAGAACACACCACACTCCTCACAGACAGTCACCCAGAGGAAACCCATGCAGACACAGGGAGAACACTCCTCACAGACAGTCACCCGGAGCGGGAATTCAACCCACAACCTCCAGGCCCCTGGAGCTGTGTGACTGCGACACCTACCTGCTGCGCCACCGTGCCACCGTGTTAGCAGCTTATTTTTAACATTATATCAGAAATCCACAATAATCCACAATCTCTGTCCATTCCTAAATGTATAATACAGCGGGTGAAATAAATATTGAACATGTCACCAATTTTCTAACGAAAAATATGTTCGTAAAGGTGCTGTTGACATGAAATTCTCACTGGATGTCAGTAACAACCCGTTCAACCCACACACAAAGGAATCAAACCATAGACGTCCATTCTTACTTCAGTCGCGTCACAGAATAAATGGTACTGGGATAAACAGAAGTGTGCAAGAGTATGCAAACACCTGAATTTATTACAAACTTGACTTCTTTTCCAGTAATAACCTCAGCAAATACAAATACAATAAACAGATCCTATCATCTGGCCAGGACAATTCAAACCTTTATGTGTAATGTGTGGCAGGGTTTTGGAGCCCATTAGATGGAGTAAGTTGAGATGAATTTAGCACTGTGTGTGTCCCAGCTGACCTTCATCTGTCTCTCTGTCTGTATGTCTGACGTTTTGTTTGCCAGGTTATGAGCACTGGAAAGGCCAGGTGCTGACTGCTGATGAGCTACACGTCCTTTATGAAGGGATCAAACTCAACAAAGTCAACTATTATGACTATGTTCTTACAGGTAAATAAGATCAGGTACAGTTTAAAAACATTTGCTTAAACAGTCATTAGGTTCTTGGTGTTCCGTTTTTCATAGATGAATTCAGGAAATCAGTAACAACAATGACAACAGTGCACAGTTTACTACAGTTCATTTACAGTGCACTTTCCATTAAAATAAAGATCAAATCTGTAAAATAAAATAAAATAAAATCCTACACTAAATAATCAAACAAAAGGACAACACCATATAATTTGCAGAAACCATGTTTATAAATAAAAAATTCCTTTAACAGAGTTTCAAAAGGACATTCTGTTCCTACATCTGCATTCATTCATACATACATTCATTCATTCATTATCTGTAACCCTTATCCAGTTCAGGGTGGCGGTGGGTCCAGAGCCTACCAAGAATCACTGGGCACAAGGCAGGAACACACCCTGGAGGTGGCGCCAGTCTTTCACAGGGCGACACACACTCACACCTACGGACACTTTTGAGTCTACAATCCCCTACATGCGCAGTCATACATTATTGATAATCCAGTGCATTTCCATGAATGCAGTTAAGTAAGGTAAGTTAGAAGGACAGTGTGCATGTTTTACATTTGAGGTTATGTATGTTTGTGTGATCAGATCACTGGCCTGATGAAGTATTCTTTTATGGAAATTTATATCTAGGTTTTGAATATTTCTAACAATTTGGTGTTTCAGTCTTTTAGAATCTTGAAATTGAGAAAAATAATTTTTTCCTCTGCACTTTCTCTGTCTCTGTGTTAGGGTACAGTAGGGATGTGTCTTTTCTGGAGGCGGTGGTTGATATCGTGGAGGAGCTGAAAGAAGCCAACCCCGGTCTTGTATACGGTAGGTGGGTTGGGGGCAATATCAGAAAATACCCTTGGAAAGGTGCCATAAACTGTTCTTTCTAGAAAGAAATATGCTGTGCTTTGTCACGCTTCTAAAAACATGTCCTACAGGCCTCATTTACAAAACTGCACAAAAACACTTTCTTATTAATGTTAGTTGTATTTAATCTAGTTTCGAAACAGAAAAAATGTTTTCTGAATCGTTTATCATGGTTTTAATGGTCTTCAGAATGAAACTCATGGCAATCAAATAACAAGAACACTTCTATGACCTCACTGAGAAATGACCATGTGATGGGTTCTTGAGGTCTGAGGTAGATCTCAAATGATTTTGCATTTGTGAGTGTTACTATACGACTTCAGTGGGGAAGATGACATAAAATGAGAACACAAGAATTCAACAATGTATACTGTGACCTGTAAACTGCCATAAACTCCCTGTCCAAACATTAATGGACACTTACCCATCCCATATTTATTCTGAAATTAAAATGATGATTAATACATAAAGTGGTTCCCTTTAGCTGCAGTACACTCTGCACGTCTCGTAACGTTTCTCTGAGGATTGACCTGAATTCAGACAAAAGCTTTGGAATGTCAGCTCAGTTACTACAGAGTGTGTACTCCTCAGTACTGTGTGTAATTCTGGCCCACATCTGGAGATGAACTTGGTGACCGTAGACTCATGGGCAGCTGCTTTTCCATAATCATAAGTTTACGTTTAAAAAGTGAATTCACTAATGAAAAGGGATGTTTGCAAACATTTGCATAATGAGTATGCATGTTCTTGTTTTTTTTTTTTTTTTTTAGTGTGTGATCCAGTAATGGGTGATAACGGTGCAATGGTGGGTATTTGGTAACAGCCTCTTCATACTTTATTAACTGTAATCTGTCTGTAATATAATACACAGTCATATCCAGCCGATCAGTTGTTCAGAAACTCTAAAGACAAGACATTCTGGTTAAACTTCCCAAGCCTGTAATTGACTCTTTCCCTATCAGTCAATGTTATTTTTGTTTTTAGGATTGGGAGAGCTTGTTTCAAATGGATTGTATATGTTTGTTCTTATAAAATAATTACAAGGTCAAGGTTTTATGGCTTTTCTCTTTCACATGTGAATCACACAGAAAATTGTATTTTTGATCCAAATCCATATAATTACTATTCCTGCAAACTCTGATAGGTTTATAGTTAAAAGTGTTCTCCCTGTTCAGCTAAACATCTCTTTATATTTTGACTGTTTCAAGCTGGAGCCTTGATTAAAACACTTGCATGTGCAGTTTTTCAGCCACTATTAGGTTTGAATCACACCCGTTCTTTTCATGTGTGTCATATTTCAAACAATCTGTCCTCTGCCCTCTGTTTCTAGTACGTTCCAGAGGCCTTGCTTCCTGTTTATAAAGAAAAAGTTGTGCCGGTTGCTGATATTATTACACCTAACCAGTTTGAGGCAGAGTGAGTGCATTTTTATTAATTTATTTAGTGTGGATATTCCCTTTACATCTCTGTTAAATTCACATCTTCACATTTCATTTGTACATTTTATGCCCAAATATTTGTGTACTTTTGTTCATCCAGCGTTTGTTCTGAAATTTGGTGGTTTCCACTTGTCTTCAATAGCGGTCCTTGCTTTTGGGGGAAACATTGCTGTTGGAAAACTTGCACTGAGAATTTTAATTGGATTCAGCCACAAATAACTAAGTGAGGTCTGGCACAGATGATGTCACAAACTCCACTGTAACTCATCCCAGAAGTACTGGAGTGTGTTCAGTCACTTAAGAGAAGTTACCAAACAGATAAAACCCATTTTATTTAAATTTCTTCTCATTGCACACGCTGCAAATCACTGCACTCTATGTCAAAACAGAAAAAAAAACTTTAAAATGTATTTATATTTTACAGTATGCAGTGTCTATAATTTATTATTTACAAGAACCCAGCTTCCTCTAAACAGATAAACTCATGGGTTTTCTAAAAAAATTCTCTAAATACACAGTGAATATTGACCAAATATAGTTTAGTGACACAACATGACAGACCTCATGTCTCTGAGCACAGGTGCTGATTTACATACACTACAGTATATACACAGACTGACCATATCAAAAAAGAGAGTCTCCTGTTGTTGAGAGGACACATTTCTGGTCATTCTCACGTGCTGGGATGTCCATTCTGTAAATAAGGGTCATTGTAGAGTATGAGTCGAGCAATGCCCTGAGCCATCCTCCTGTATCCCTTTACTGTAGTGTAACATTCAGGTCCCCAACACTTAACACTAAATGTGAATTCTTCTCTGAATGTCCTGACTATGGAGGTCAGTGTTAGCTCTGACCGTCACTGATTGGACACGTGTGTTTGCACAGTTCTCACTGGTAGCATGTTAAACAGCAGCAACATTGTGTTAGTTGTGTTTAACTTTTGTGGGCATTTGCATCAAAGTGCCCCACCGTTAAGTGCCCCCCATTAGTTTTTATCAGACACAATGTGTTTAGTGTTTTTTTCAAAAAGGCTGCATCACCTAAACACTCTCTAAATATGTGATTAATGTTTAAGGTTTTGTTTGATTCCTAAACGAATTACTTTTTCCAGTAGACAGCCTTGTTTTAAATATTGTATGTTTTCTGGATACTTTTCTCTATATTGTAGGTGTCTCAGGTAACACTTCATTATCAATAGACTCAGTATAATCAGACAATTTATTAATGGAGATTATATTTTGAGTTGATGTAGTAATTATGCCCCACGTTGCGGTGCCAATAAAATATATATATGTAGTGGAAATAGTATGCACATGTTGCAGTGGTATAAGCACTACATAGAAGAGTCAATGATAATTCATTTTTATTTTATTAATAATTAATTATTTAATTCATTTTGCTAAGCTCCATGTTTGGGAGTAATTAAATAATATGTAGTGTCTTGACCTATCTAATTTTCAGCTTAGACAAGAAGGCCATCTTCACATATTATACAGCAGAATTAGCTAGAATTAACTATTATTAATGAATTATGCTCATTGACCTGCCGTGGGTTCTTGACTCTGAAATGGAATCTGAACTAGAAGTTATAATTCCATACAAGAAAGGTACACACACAAACAAATAACCAAAGATGGGTTTTATCACACAACTGGTTTATTAATTGTAATATCAAATAATGAAAATTAATTAGACATTCATATAATGAAATGGATTACAGCGATTATATGAGGGAACAGGGAGATTAATATATGAAGGGAATTTCTCTATGATAATTATTACTCTAAGTTCTGAGAAAGGCTATTGTTTATCCCAGCAAGCATTTCAGTACCAACCCATGAGCCACGAGAGGCATGAGACCATGTGACCTTACGTATCCAGAGATGGACAGGGAGCATGCCGCTGGCGGTGCCTTCCGGCACGATTCCCTGGAGAATTGTAGACACAGGCCTTGTAGGTTGCAGCTGTTGCGTTCTTTTTCTCCCGAGACTTTCAGACGCAGCCGTCGGAGCTGGTGGCGTTCTGAAGGTCTCTGTGGGGATTCTTCGTCATCGCTGATCTGCCGCCTTGTGAGAGACAGTCCAAGCAGGTCTCTCCTGGGGCCTCATCTCAGAATATCATTCTGAGGGGGCATGCGGCTGTCTTCTTTCGTCGTTGTTGGTCCGGAGGCATTGTCATAGTTTTTAGGGTCAGAGGTCTAATGTTTCCATGGTCTGGGTGTGGCATTGAAATTTTGCTAGGGTTAAACTATAGCTTTTCTTAATCTATAGTTTCTATCTGGACAACATTAATATAGAAAAATCGGTTCTCTCTGGACCACGAGGGGCCCAAGACTGTTGAAGAGAGCTATGAGAGGGCCTGCGCCTGCAGAGGAGCACCCTATCTGACTACCCTATCTGAGAGCCATTGTCTGCTGGAAGCAGGAGAGAGACGTTCTTCAGAAAAACGTCTTCCTCTCCAAAATTCTCTAAGAGTGTGTCTCAGAGGAGTGTTAAAAAGAGTGAGTGTGCCAAGTGTGGTGTGTGACTGACTTTTACCAGAGTTTAGAAAACCCACCCGAATACCTGATTCATCCTCAGTGAGGGAGAATTGGAGCATTTCTTGCTCCTTGTACCTTGTACCTTCTTGTACCTTGGGAGTGGCATCACATAGAAGTTATGACCCTGGACAAGACAAAGGCTTGAAGACAATTCCTGACCATCCCAGAATTCTGAATCATGCTTTTGCAATATAAAAGATTAGGTGCTAACACAAAGTAATATCATTCAGACAACCATGTTCTACATAATTATTAACCAACTACACACAGTATGTGGCTACCTTGGTTCTACATAAATTCATATAAAACAAAAATGACTTTAACACATGTAAATTAGTTCCACATATTTTGATTGTCAAAATTGAATTAATTTCAAACAGCTGTGCACATATGTAACTTCAAATTGTTTTAAACCAATGGGAATTAAGTTTTGTGATTGTTTTGTTTAACAATCTTTCACAATGTGTGAGGAAACAGTTTTAATCGAGTTTGAGTCTGTGTGTCTCTCTGCATTTTGCAGAGATTCTCCTCTTAACCCTGGGACCTTGGGTAGTAAACGTCCTGGAGTGAGGTTTTACGAGCCTGCTCTGGATTCTAATCTCACATTCCGATCTTGGCTTGTTGAAAGGAGGGAATGTCACTGAACCAGCTAAGAGAGGCCTTTCAGCATAATAAGATAACCTTGGCATATTAAGTTCCCAAAAAGTATAATATCTTTTATTAAAGTTAATAATCTGTTCATCTCCACTACAGTCCCCCCCCTTTCAGATCATGCTTTCTTTCTAGAAGCATTGAGCTGATAATGCAGAGATGTATGTGAACAGCAAGGTCAGGAATCATTCATTCATACACTCAGGGTTGAAACCTTTCTGTGATTATTTTAATATGGGAATAAACCTTTATTGGACTTGATCCAATATGCTATTATGAGTGTTCACCTTACTTTAAAAGTGTCTGTTAACTAGGAAATATTATTTTCATCGAAGGAAAATTTCAGGGGTAGTTATTCATGCAAATACTTAAAAAAAATCTTTGCCTTAGTGATAATTACTGGATAAGCAGGTTGTTCCTCTATAGTTAAGCTAACTAAGAACTCTGATTTAACATGACTAGTGGGCATAGACCTGTTAGGCATTAAATGTGAGCGTTATCACCTTAGATTGCTGAAGAAACAAAGACAAATACGTTTTCCAGAGGAAAAAAAAAATTAAAACAGTACTGTGTGCTGACTGCGTCACCCCCCTTTTGAATAGTTTGTCATGGCTTAATGAATTAGCTGTGTATAGCGGCAGACAGTGACACCCACGTTAGAATGGGATACAATGCTTGAAGTAGAAATTAGAATTTTTACTCCTAGATTGATATACCACGGATTACATTATCAGGTGGACGCAACATAAGTACGTTCCACGTTTATGGAAGCTGACAATTAATACCATTAAAGGTATTCTCGGTGTCTGCTGCTTTTTATGACTTGGCAAGGGTGTTGTTGTTCCCTACAAGTCTCATGGTGATTTTGTGAGGTTCCATCTGGTTGTGAGGATCCCATTTGAAGTCAGCACTTTGCTGATTCTTATTCACATTTCTGAACAGAGGATGAATGGTGGGGGAAAGATTTAGGACCTTGTGTGGGTCTGACCCATGTGGTAGGAGCTTATTAGCTTGTTTCTCACTTTTCATGGACTTTTGGGCCAGTTTAACTGAGTTGTACTTTTGCAACTTGTTCTTGCCCTTTTCAGCCTTTCACAGAACACATTTTGGACATTACCATTTTTGCATCTCCTTTTTGCTCTTTTCCAGCCTTTGTTGTTTGGCTGCAAATGCGGCTCTGAGGAGTTTTGCAAACTGCCCTTATCCTGTTGTGTGTTGTATGTATTTTGCTGGGCTAGGTTGCTGGCTTCACTTTAATCCCTTTTTGTCCTGCACTTGAGAATTGAATGGAATCAAAATCACATGGGAGGTTTTTGTGGTTACCCTGGTTTGTCAGGTCTTTTAATTTATCTTTTTCTGGAGGCCATTTGGGATCCAAATGGTTGTTAGCAAAAGAGACTTTTATTGTGTGGACAGTCATTTGTTCATCATGAGCTGAGATTCTTTGGCTCATGGCATCCTTTGTCATTGTTGGAGTGTGAAAGGTGTTAATCTCTGTGGACCTGGGCCCAGATTTTCTAACACTTGAAGTCAATCAGTGGCTCAAGCCTGTTGAGCAGGTCCTTGCCAATAAGGAAGGGAAAGTTTTCAATAGGAGACACATATATAGGGTGAACCAGATTTATGGGTCCTATCGTTATGAGCACTCTTTCCATGGGCTGTATTTTGATACCAGTGTATGAATAAGACGCAATTTGGAGGGAACAGTTTTGTAACTGTAATCTCCATGGGGCGTGGTCTGCTGCAGCCCACACTTCATCAAAGAGTGTGGATGACATCAGTGTGATGTCTGATGCAGTGTCCAAGAGAGCTTCTTGTACAAGCTTCTTTTCCAGGACTGTGGTTAAGTTTAATCTACGAGCACCACCTTTTTCTGTTAAATGGCCCAGGAACTGTGGTGCAGGTGGATCACCTTGAACAACCGTGACATTAAGAGGAGTCTGATTTTCACCCCCCTTATTAAATTGGTCAGAAGTGCTAGTCTGAGATGCAGGGGTCCTTGGGACATGCTCAGTTTCACTTGAGGTGTCTGAGAAGAGGTCAGCTGTCTGACGCTCCTCTTTACACCTGTTACACAGCAGAATTAGCTAGAATTAACTATTATTAATGAATTATGCTCATTGACCCGCCGTGCGTTCTTGACTCTGAAATGGAATCTGAACTAGAAGTTATAATTCCATACAAGAAAGGTGCACACACAAACAAATAACCAAGGATTGGTTTTATCACACAACTGGTTTATTAATTGTAATATCAAATAATGAATATTAATTAGACATTCATATAATGAAATGGATTACAGCGATATACGAGGGAACAGGGAGATTAATATATGAGGGAATTTCTCTATGATAATTATTACCCTAAGTTCTGAGAAAGGCTATTGTTTATCCCAGCAAGCATTTCAGTACCAACCCATGAGCCATGAGAAGCATTTTTCAATGCTCAGACACACATTCACAAGCCTTTTGTTTCTGCAATCCACTGGAAATTATTTTAAACGTTGTAATTCATACAAAACAAAATGAAAGGTCACCTCACATTTAGAGTGGAATTACTACAAGTGACATGCATTTTTTATCTCATTTGTTTAGCATGCTGTTCCAACCCAGCAATATTTCCCCACACTTTCAGAACCACTGGTTTAATCAGAGTCTGAATTGAAAACATTCATGAAAAGGTGTAAAACAGTACCACTCAGTGGTGAAACTTGGAGTTGCAGTATCCAGTTTAGTGCTTGGGGCATGATGGCGCACAGCCCCAGGGTTCTGTGTGAGTGTGGGTAGGCTCCGGACCCACCGCCACCCTGAACTGGATAAGACGTTGAATGAATGAATGTTAAGTGTCCATTTTTTTCTTTTTTTTTCTGTCTGAAAGGCTGCTGACTGGCAGAAAGATCAACACAGAAAAAGATGCAGTTGAGGTGAGTCTTTAAGTCTCTCCTATGCAGTTTATTGTAGAGCACTTATGTCCATCACAGACCTCAGGTAACACTGCAGTCTGTTCATATTCATGGTGATGTAATACAGTGACACAGGGACTAGATTCATGGAGGACATAATTTGAACATAATTAATTTACGGCTGGTTTCAATTTACAGCCGAATACTAATAAGTAAACAACTAAATATACAAACAATTACACCATAATAGTATATAGTAATAGTATTATAATTCTTCTGAGTGTCTTGTGATGCTTGTGTTACTCAGGTGATGGACCTGCTGCATGTGATGGGTCCGAACACTGTGGTCATCACCAGCTCTGACCTGCTCTCTCCTCTGGGGGATCAGTTCCTGGTGGCTCTGGGGAGCAAGATCACTGGTAGAGCCTCACATTCATTCTTATATTCATACAGCTAGAGGGAAAGCACAGAGCTGATGATGGTGTCATGGCACTTGACTGAACTGAACTGAGCTGACGTTTTTCAATATTAAATATTGCCACAACGCCCTGTTTAACTGAATTAATGCAGAATTTAAAGAATATTCAAATATGAATTTAAAAGTAGGTGAACTCTGTTTATTCATAGTATTTTTTTTTTAATGAGGCACTTCTGGCTCTTCACGTCTGCTCCAACTTGTACAACTTTTGAAGCATGGAAACATGAATTTAAAGACTGTTTAAATAATGTAAATTTTAAAACTGAAATATCTTTATATTTTTTCTCTATACATCACTCTCCCCTCATTCAAAGAATAAGGCAGGCTTTGTGAATTTTATTTTTCTGATTTATAATTCTGGTGTGTGTGTGTGTGTGTGTGTGTGTTGTATGGGTTGGGTGTGTGCATGCCTGTGCTCTTGTGTTTCAGTGAAAGCAGATGGCACGAAGGAGAAACAGCAGATCAGAATGGACATCCCTAAGGTGGATGCTGTGTTTGTGGGTACAGGAGACCTGTTTGCTGCTCTGCTGTTGGCCTGGACTCACCACCACCCAAACGACCTCAAGGTATGGTTTGAATGTGTTTTGATCAGTATTTTTTTCAGTATGGGGTTTGAATAGCGTTTATGTTTGCCTAGGGTTAAACTGATTCTGGATAAATTAAGCCAAACCATCTCACCACCTCACTGTGCTTCCTGTTTCTTTGAAGTATTTCCTGTAATAGAGGAAGTTTATTGCTTTTTGCCAGACCACCCTAGATGAGACGTTTTCTCTTACTGACTGATTGACTCCTAACGAGGAACTGGAACAGTTCCAGTTCATGAACTAAATTCACTAAAACCTTCTGCATGTTTTCACTGATGTAAACTGGTTCGTGAAAAAGAAAAAAAAATTAGTTCCCAGCAGCAGCCAAAGATGAGTTGAATCTTCAGCACGAACTGTGACGTGGTCCGTGGGCGTGTGGAGGGTCAGTTCAGGAAAGAGTTCAGAGCCTCACACACAACGTTATTCCCCAGTGGAGCTGGATGAGGTCATTTACAACCTTTCATATAAATAAATAATAGGAAATAAAATAGGAAAACTCTCCGTTTGTGTGTGTTTCTGGGGCTATATTTGGCCTCTGCTCAGTGTTGGTTAGTTCACAAGCTCAGCAGAACGCCTCTGAACACTGCAACATCTACACAATGTTATATCTCACAGAGAGAGGAGAACTGCTGAATTTGACTCATTTCACGTGAGTGTGAGTCTTTGTCTGAAATAGTGTAAAGGGAAAGGGTGGGGGGACATTTTGTGGCGTCAGTGTGTTTATAAAACTCCAAACAACAGCCTCCTTAAACTTCACCTGCTTTCACCTGTTTCACTGAATAAATAAGTAACTGTTAATTCTTAAAATCAACACAATGTTCTTGGTCTTTGTTCTTTGGTGGTGGATCGTGTACTGTTTATTTTTAAATAAAATGAAGGAGAAAAACACTGATGACGGTGTTATATTTTATGAACGAACGCTGTGCTCCTTTTTTCATTTCTGCATTTATTACCTGCTCCATATTTTCTGTACAACACACTCACAGAATAAACACCACATGGAAACACAGACATTGATATGAAGCACCACAGCTTCTCCACACCTTCCAATGACAAGGGGGTGTTATTTGGGCTTTTCCTGTTTTTGAAACACCTCTGTGATGACGGCTATATAGATGATGGCAGTCCGGCTACACTAGGCTTTCCTAGTATTTTTTTTTTCTCGTTTGTCTAGTCTTTAAGTTTTTTTTTCACTACTTTGCAGTGTGTGGACTACAATTGCTTACATATGCATCTCATGGTAAAGAACTACAGAAGCATTTGTTTTTTTGCCTTTGTTCAGTCTCTGCTGCATTGTGTTTCTGCTTGTATGGTTTTGACAGGCCGCCTGTGAGAAGACTCTCTCCGTGATGCAGCACGTCATTAAGAGGACAATTAACTTTGCCAAGGGTAAGAAGCAACAGAAGCTGTCTGTTTGAGAGTGCATGTGCTGTGCATGAATAATTTCATCAGCATTCTGTTTTAGCATGTATCATGTACAATTGATGAATTAAAATGATCAAATCTTTTTAAAAAATTAGGAAATAGATTTAAAAAACAGGTGTGAGGCTCTGCTTCTGTGTGTTGCTCCTCTCAGTAAAAGGGATTATATTTTATTTAACTGACACACAAGGCCTTAACTGTTTAGACTGGGAAAAT
Source organism: Hoplias malabaricus (assembly GCF_029633855.1). Taxonomy (NCBI): domain Eukaryota; kingdom Metazoa; phylum Chordata; class Actinopteri; order Characiformes; family Erythrinidae; genus Hoplias; species Hoplias malabaricus. The sequence goes on along the minus strand of NC_089811.1, from coordinate 37,375,128 downwards.
GTTTCTGTGGTGTTTGATCCTTGTGGGATTTTGACAAAAACAAATCAGATATTTCAGGGAACTGTGCTGAAGTGTGGAAAATCGGTTCAGTAAATGTCCATTTTAACTTACTTTTTCAAACAAAAATACAACATGTTCACTGTCAGTTTTCTGTTACTTGTTGGTCATTGGAGCATATCTGGTTTCATCAGCCAGCCCTGGTATAATTCTGACTGAGTGTGTGTCTGTGTGTCTGTGTGTGTGTCTATCAGTGGCAGCCGGGCCTGACTGTAGGCCGAGCCCGGCACAGCTGGAGCTGAGGATGATCCAGAGTAAAGGAGACATTGAAGATCCTGCCATAACTGTGGAGGCCGTCCTGCTGTAGGGTCACCTCTCCGTCCCTTGTCTGACCTGCCTCAGAACCGCCCGCTTCTTACTGGACACCTGTGGGGCCTCAGAGAATGAAAAATAGGTGATTCTTCATAGTTCTGTGATAAGGTTCTAGTGCAGTGTAGAAAAGGTAACTGAAACATGCAGCTGTATGGTACTTTTGGGCCGTCCAAATCCTAACCCGGCCAAGTCAGTAAATACATTCTTAGTATTAGTTTTGCTCACATTCCAGATGTAATCTGAAGCCGTCTGGTCACATGGTCTGTTTTATATGTTTTAGAAGAAGACTATTAGTGTTTCTGAAACTTCTCTAATGAATCTTAAGTGCTCTGTCAATGGAGGATTTAGAATTTTGAACACATTAATATATACTCATTATGGCCAAAAGCTGATGGAAACGTGCTCGTCCTGATGGGTGTTTGTCCCCCTCTTCACAGCAGTAACAGACATTACTCTTTTAGGAACCACATCAGTGAGGATTTGATCTGAAGTTAGGTGCTGATGTGGATGATTAGTTCTGGAACACAAAGGCCCTTAAATCCACTACACAGCTAATGCTGATTCTCCATTCCTCCAGAGAACATAACTCCACTGCTCCACAGCCCAGTCCTGCGGACTTTATACCCATTTAGCTGACTCTTGGCATTGGGCATGATCATCTGATTTTCTCTCTTCATTTCACAGCTTCTTTGGAGAATGGAATTCGACAAACACTAGTTATAAAAGGTGTCTCAAACTTTGAACCAATAGGATATTGTCCCAGGCACTGGTTACAGCTGTGAGGTGTTTTTAAGCAAACCTGATTTTACCTGCGCCTCTGTTTTTACATTAAATATCTGAGTATCCCTTATTTTACATTCCGTCTGTGCTCTGAACGTTTAAAGGTTGTGTTGAGCTCCAAAGGTCTTTCCCTGTTATATTTAACAGAGTTTTGAGGTCTTTTGTTCCAAGAGCCATAACTGACAAACACAGACAGCCGTAAGACCACAGACTCACACCAGTTTCAGAGCCTGGGCTTTTCCAGTCACTTTAGAAGTGACCTGCTGATTTACCTCTCTGTTGATCGTTCTCTGAGCTGTCGATTGAAGGGTGACACTTCATTTCTTCCTCTTTCCTTTCTTCATGGTCGTGTGATGTTGTCTCTGTTAAACCCTGAGAAAAACATGGACGTACTCAGTGATTGTATTTGGAGGTTTTTGAGTTTGAAGAATGTCTTTCCGCCAAGTGCCGATCCTGAACATGCTGCTTTGTGTTAAATGAGAAAACGGAGGTTATGTAACTTTATATGACTAATAATATCTGTGTTTTAATGACATTTACCTACAGTACAAGAATAATTACACAAATAAACTGCATATTGTTAACTGCATTCATTTATTTTATTCTTTAATTAGTATCTGTGCTACACACCAGAGGGCAGTGTTGATCGCATTCTTTAGGCGTGGCACTACAGGAAGAGAGATGTGTCTTGTTTATTTCCGGACACTAGCAGTTCCGCTTTGCTCTTATGTGTGAACGTTTTAGCGTAAAGCTGTAACTTGTGAAATTTTCAAGAAAGCATTCTCCTGAGCTCATAACATGTCACAGGTTTGCATTTTGTGAGGACTCCTACCTAGAGCTGGGCGATGCAGCCAAAACTATCACAATATGTTTTTCTATAAATATATATCTCACAATATTAACATTCTGCCTCATTGTGACAAAGGACATCTTTCTAAAATTGTAGCCTGAATACACCAAATGTTCATTACTATACAATATTTAAATTTTTATTATAAATACCATATATATGAATAACAAACAAACAAACACTCCCAAGTGCTGAACAGTAAACATATTGCACTTATCCCATTAGAGGCTTAGAACAGTTCAGGGTCACGGTGGGTCCGGAGCCTACCCGGAATCACTGGGCACAAGGCGGGGGTGTTGAGTGTTCAAGACAAAATACACCCCAAACACAGAGGGAACAGGAGACTATAACATATTTAATATATATATAATACACACACAAGCTCTAATATTAAACCTGTTATAGACTTGTTTACTTCTCACGTTCATGCGGTCTCTTATGCTGAGTACAGTCGCCTGATAGCGTGCAGCTGGGTGTGTAACCGGGAATAGAAATGAAGGTCCATAGAGCTCTATTCCCCAAAGCTTATGATCGTTATCAAGAAAATTACTCACAAAACAAATCAAGATCGTTTTATCACCCAGCACCACTCTTACCAGTTAGAAACCAATTAGGAAATATCTCAAAAATAAAGGAAATTAACTGCAGGGTGAAGTGTAACGGTTTTTGCTGGTGGACTATATGCCTATCCTATAATTTCTTTAATTATGTATTATTTTATGTATTATTATTTTTATACATTATTTGTTATTTATGAAGTACACGTTTCTTATTGTGAGTGTGTGTTACGAATTCACGGGGGTGGACTGACGGAGGTGGACGCAAATGCTAAAACACAGTGATTTTATTAACGAAAGAACAAACAAACATTAACGAACTTGACTTGGAGAGGAAAATAAACAACACGACATGACTAGGAACATAGCAAAACAATACAATACAATACAACATGACTTAGGGAGTGAAACGAGAGCGAGAACGACACAAAACAACCTCACTTGGAAACAAACAATACAATGACTGATCCCAGGGAGTGACACAAGGGGACTTAAATACATCAACAGACTAGACACACCTGAAACGGATAACGAGGGTAAAGGACAAGGAGGCGGGACATGGGCGGAGACAAGGACAAATAAACAGAGCCATGTGCTAAATGAGCACATGGCTAGAAAAACAAACACAGGACGTTACAGTGTGTGAGTGATTGTGTGTGTGTCTGTGTTGCCCTGTGAAGGACTGGCGCCCCCTCCAGGGTGTATTCCCGCCTTGCGCCCAATGATTCCAGTAGGCTCTGGACCCACCGCGACCCTGAATTGGATAAGCGGTTACAGATAATGAATGTTTGTTTGAATGAATGTTACCTATTTATAAAAACGTAACAAAGTGTATTTCAATTACTTTTAATGAGGAAACGTAATTTGATATAAAAGCTAGTACCACAGAACCAATTAAACTCGTAAGTCAAGGTATTACTGTATGTATTTAATTTTTTATTTTATGTCCATTTACTTATCAATATCAAAACGTTATCGTTTATTGTGTAAGGCACTTTAAAATGCAGAAAAATCACATGACATCTTTATTAAAAACTTTTTCTTTTTGTTGAATTTCAAAATAATAAACTTTTCTTGTAGAAAATCAAGCCATTCAGACATTAGTCTTACAGGAAACATCTGCCACATTTCAGTAGACAGTTGAGTGCTGTTGTGGAAAAGATAATAGAGCAGTTTAACCAAAGCCTATTTTACAGTGAACCTGAAATTGACAAGTAGAAAAGAAGATGAATGAATGGAGCATATTTTATTCTGAAGGTCAAAGCACAGATCTTCAAAGTAAAATAATTGAAAATAATGTCACATGAAATATGATACATATGAAAAGAAAGTAAATATGACACAGCAAGTAAAATAAAAATAGAGCGGGGAACTAATGAAAGACGATACTGCATTGAAATGGAAGTGAAGAAAACAAGAATAGAGAAGTACACTGAAGAGGGAAAGAGAGGCTGCTAACTTTGTCACAGATGGAAATTTGTCAGTGTTTTTCCACCATAAACAGAGCTGAAACACCACATGGCCTCTCCCTATTCAAATGGATTAACAGTTAGCAGATTTTAGAGTATCAGTATCTTGGCAACAATGACACCTATCAGCATAAAACATGTTGAGGTTGTGAGCTTCTGTTTTATTCATAGTCATAGCATAGGCTGTATATGCAGCAAATATCTGCATGTGTTGTTTTTCAAATCAGGCAGGAGATGCTGATCACCCAGAGACATTACAAATTACTTATTGGGTAATGACAATAAAATATAGTTTTTAATGAACTTTAATGTCTATATAATGAGATTAAGGCCTTCCTCAGCACTTAAGCTGCATTGGAAATGTGACTAGTTTGCTGGTTAAATATAAGTATAAAAGTAAAATGGGTGTACTTGCCTTTAGTTTCTGTCTCTCAGTTGTGGCTTTTAAAGTAAAAATGGCCCATCCAGCCTCCCATTTTATAGTAGCCAAAGGGCCTCAGTTAACTGAAAGGGCAGGGAGGGTAGTAGTGGGACATAAAGGATGAATAAAACTAGAAAATTATTGCAAATGTACTTGTGGGTAAGATGACATCTCTGTTAGTCTTTGTTTGTTGCTAATTATTTACTCTACAACTACAGGTCTCAGAGTGCATTGCGTGAACTACACTGAGGCCAGACATGGTGTTGTATTCTCAAAGTAAATGGATAATTTACTTAATAAAGTTAACGGCTTCATTTGCGGACACAGTATATGAAGACTTCGAAAGGAAGAAACAGAAGTACAATGACTTGGCGGCTGAGGTGAGGGAATGCGGGTAGCAGGCACATGTTACATTGCACATAGGTGTTTAGATTGCACATAGGGGATTTTTAGCCTAGTCTGCTACATCCCTGTTTGTGCAGTTCGGAAACTAAGGGCTAATGTCGAGTCGGTGGCTGTGGATAAGGAGAGCACAGACTGGTTGGGGAAACACACTGTAAATGAGTTAGAGGTACGTGGAGGACAGGACAGGTGAGTGCTGTGTTGTGTTATTGTGGCTGCCGATGTATTACGTAAAGTTCACATGGAACTGGTGGCATTGAGCATGCATTAATGGTGCCAGTGGGGGCTGGGTACAGCCTTAGTCACCAGGTAGACCAGTGTGGATTCACGTTTGTTGATGGTAAAAGGTGAGGTAGGATGATGGAGATGAGGCTTGGACGGGGGTGGGTCAGGGACGCCAGACTTCACTGTTCAACCTTCTGGAGGTGTTGTGGGCTTAATTCAGCAAAACACCAACGAGAGGAGGTGCCTACCTTGATGAATCCTGTGAAGAGCAAGTGATGCAGTGGCAAAGGTGAGTACACATGGGCCCACTGGATCTTTCAGGAGATGATCACTGGCTGAGCCTTTTGTATTTTGACCATCCTTCAATCCATTCAAACAGTAGTTTCTCAGCTTTCTTTCACTTCTTTCAGGTTTTGGTTTCCACTTCAAGGCATTTGAGATCATTTTAGCTGAGCAACATATAATTTGCAGCACTTCTCTATATGTTTACACTCTCCAATCAACTTTTTATTCAAAGTATGTTCTTCATCAGAACAATCAGAACAGAAGGACTTCACCATTTCAAATCCTTATTGCTATTACTTTAAACATAGCCCTTTCAATGAATAATTCACAATGAGGGAATTGTTGAGGTATGTCTTCTTTCTATTACTCTACTGCACATACAAGTCATTTTTTTGAAATGTAGAAATATCACATATGTATATGTACTTATATATTGCTGAAGAAAACACCTGCTCAGCAATGGCCTTTCCTTTCAAAACTTTCAAGCTGTTTTCACTTAACTTCTTATTCCTCAAATTTTTGGCAGCTCCTGCTGAGGGTTGTGTATATTCCTTTCAGATGATATTTACCTGGACTTGAGGCCTGCACAATGAACTCACCATCATGTGCATCCCAATGTCATGGACACAACATTCACACAAGTTAGGAATATGGTACAGCTATTGATCTTTCAATGTGTATTTGTAGACAGTAGGGGCAAACTGGAGCAGCCAGAAATAATCCACTGAGATTTGGGCAAAATACACCAAAAGACAGTAATGAGAGACGAGCAGAACCCAGTGTTCCTGCCCAGTGATTCAGACCCACCACGACCCTGAACTGGATAATCAGTTACAGACAAACAATAAATGTATTAATTAAGAAGAAGTCATACGAATACTCTCAAAGTTTTTTTTTTTTAAATCAAAGGCTGGGACATTACAAAAAAACAAAATCACACAGTTGTTGCTAAAATCAGAGAGCTCTGATATTTTCACTGCCGTTAGACATAAGCCAAAAAAATTAGGACAGAAAATAACAGGAAAAACAAAAAGGGTTAGGGTTAGGGTAAAACAAACAGAGTGTGAAAAAGCACTTCACACTCATACTTCAGTGTGATGCTACACATGAGCAGAGAAAAGGCATCTTGGGACAATTAATGTGACAATTCTTAATGTGAAACTGATGCCAAATCTGTTCTCCAACTATTGTTTCCTGTATGTCCAGAGAAATTAACTTAACTACAACTTCATAAAATGCAGTTGCAACTGGAAAATTGTATTAATTTTATTAAATGTCAAAAGGAGTTTTCTTTTTGATTTTGTTTTACAGAGATTCAAATGAAAAACATGCCTTAAGTAAAACACACACACATGCATTTTTGAAAAATGTGGAATATGCTCCAATACGAGATGTTTTACCAATTATCAAGCAGTTCTCCAAACACTTAACATCAAATACTATGTAAATAAAATTAACATGAACAGCAGATCGGACAAAATAATGCTACAAAGTGAAACGTTACAAAATATTTACTATTCAGTTTCATAAGAAATGAGACAGACAAAAGCCTGCTGAATAGTTTCTGACACCTAGTAGATATGGTACCTATGATTATCCTATGCTCAAGCATGAGTAAAAATCACACTTTTGATGAAAACAATAAAACATTAAAGAAAAATGCATTATACAAAAATATATACATTCAAAATCACACAGAAGAAATAATAAATTTAAAGACAATTTTTGGCAAGAGATTGTACAAGGTGTTATTGTGAAATGAGAACCTATTATAGTAATAATGCTGGTTGATCACTGCACCCTATCGTCAAATCATTTCATTGCTGAGCATGATAAAATAATAAATAAAATAATTAATGCTGAATTGTAAGTAGTTTATGTTTCTGGGTTTAAACATTTCATTTTTTTCCTCTTTATAAATATGTCCTCAGCTCTAAAAATAAAATGGCCTGTGTGGAAACTTACAAAACTACTGACATGATGCTTTGGTGAAACTTTGCTTCTTATTTTAAAAATTGTTCTTGGTGGTGTCACAAAAACACATTTTTTTCAGTGCTGTACTGACATTAGGTCACTGTGTTTTTATGAAAATATTTTAAATTCTGTTTTAAACCCACCTCAGTTCAGTCACTGTGAGACGCTTGGTGTGTTCTCCCTGTGTCTGTGTGGGTTTCCTCCAGGTGACTGTCTGTGAGGAGTGTGGTGTGTTCTCCTTGTGTCTGTGTGGGTTACCTCCGGGTGATTGTCTGTGAGGAGTGTGGTGTGTTCTCTCTGTGTCTGTGTGGGTTTCCTCTGGGTGACTGTCTGTGAGGAGTGTGGTGTGTTCTCCCTGTGTCTGTGTGGGTTTCCTCCAGGTGACTGTCTGTGAGGAGTGTGGTGTGTTTTCTCTGTGTCTGTGTGAGTTTCCTCCGGGTGACTGTCTGTGAGGAGCGTGGTGTGTGCTCCCTGTGTGTGCGTGGGTTTCCTTCAGCACACCTCTCTCTTTCCAGAGTATCATCATCTCCTCTCAAGAAAGAGATTTGCAATGTGTAGATTAAACAGGTTTAAGAATTATTTTGTGCCCACATCTATTACATTTGTTAATTCTATTAAGTAAGCAATGAATAAGGTGTTTTATTGTGACTCATTTTATTGGCTTTAGTAAGTGTGCCATTATGAGTGTTTTTCTATGTAATAGTGGTACTTTCCTTTTGAGGGGTTCCAAGAATAATTTCCCCTGGAGGGATAATAAACTTAATCTTACAGAGCCCCTGAAGGGATATGGTGAGAATTTCTTTTTAGGGAAAATCTTGTGAGCACCACTAAGTATGTTGTGAGCTTCACTTAGTAAGTCATGAGCACCACTTTGCTTCTCTGTCTGCCAACATGGCAGGGAAGGAGAGGACGTGCTGTAACTCCTCCATCATGGATGAAGACCAGTTTAACTTTTTGGAGTCACGTCGCATTGTAGAAACAGATATTCAATGACTTAAAGATGACAAGGTGTTATCTCTGCAGACAGATTTTTAAAACTGTGAAATTAAACATTCTCTCACAATTAATAGACAATAGGGTGCTTGTGCAAAAGATATTGTTGGCTACACGGTATATATACATCGTTTTTTCAGTTGTGTGTGAGTTATATAGGGAAAGTACAGACCATCAGGCTAAATATTTAGCGGCTTGTGGCATCCAATTGCCACAGCTTAATTTTCTTTAGGTCTCTATTTTTTAGATCTAGCGGAAAGTACCTCTACAGCAAAACAATTAATAAAATATAAATAAATAAATAATAAATATCCATCTGAATTAAAGGAGCAACCTGTAATATATTTACTGTTCTCAATCATGAAATGTCAAGGGAGCGTCATCATACATTAATAAAACATGCTAAGATGGAGCACTCCAAATGTCTCTAAGAACAGTGCTGAAGTATTCATTCCGGAGCAGAACTCTACTGGAGTTTCAACATAAGATCCCGTCTTCATTCCAACCACATTACAATCCAAACCCACCTGATCGCTAGGTAAACACAATACACAATGTCCAGCAGCCATGAAATGACCAAGTGAACAGATATTGTTTGATTTTACCAGACCTAAAAAGCCTTAGTGTCCTTCTAAATCTCCATGATCAGAGACGGAGTAAAAAAGGTAAAAGGCCACAAGGTAGATCCAGAGTTGGCTAATATTCTCCTGAACAGTTAAGCGTGAGATCTCCCAAAAGTATATGAAATTACAGATGCCTATGTAGAGATTAAAGGTGCAAACTCCGTAGTTTGTGTGTTTCATATAAAGAATGTGAGGGTTAGTGATTTTGGTTAGTCCCAAAATGACTTTTATGGTAGAAGGGAAAAATAAATAAGAAATACACAGCTCGTTCAATTTTTAGTCTTTTGCTACTGTAAGTAGATGTTTATGTGAAATGACATACACATTTCTGTGTAAATAGGTTGTTTATGGCAAATCCATTTATTAGCTATAAGGGTTCAAACCCTAACCCTAACTGGAAACCTGGTTGAGATTGACTTGTGAATCTGTATTGCTGTTCTGATTTGAATTGCTTACTCTCAGTATTACAGATTGATCCTCTATAATGTTATACACTGATCACATAAAACATTAAACATGACTTACTTTTTTTATATATACCATCGCTGTCCAAAGCGTTAAATACGACCTCCTTTATATAGTGATTTACAAATGTGTTTCTCTGATAAATTAAAGTGTGAAAAAACAGAAAAATTTCAGTAACATACTAACAGCTTTTTTCCTCTTCAAACATATGTTCCACATTAAAACACTTAACAAACGACCCAGAGCATATCCCCACAATCATGGATGTTCCATTTACGGAGAGAAATGTCACTTTATTAACCCTCCCTTATCACAGGAGGAGAAAGGCAGTGACACTTGTTATTAAATAAAGAAAAAAATATATATCATACAGGCCGTTCTGCGGATGGCTGTTTTCCAATCATTTGCCACAAATTAAGGTTTTCAGTCTCATCATTGCAAACAAAACAAAGTTTGCCTTAACATTAGGAAAATAAATCGCGATCGACTGGTTGCAACCACCGCCCTAGCACATCCCAAAGGGGTTCAGGTCTGGACTTCTGTGGTGGCCAATCCTTGTGTAAAAATGATGTTTCATGCTCCCTGAACCACTCTTTCACAGTTTATTTGAAACAACATTTTAGCCCCAATCCCTTAAATTTCCTTTTGCATTGTGTGTGTAGAAATGCTCTTTCCTTCACTATTAAACATATCCCTGAGTTCTACTCTTGTTTTTCTACGATTTGACTTCACCAAGGGTTTAAGTGATGAGTAATGGTTAATAATAACTAATGACATAATACATTCAGGGAGTAATGGTTTTGATTAATCTTGGTTAATTCTTACTAAATAATGTAGGCCTTAGTGCTTGAAGGTGAAGGGACTTATTGCATTGTGTGGTTACGGTGACCTATGGGAGGAAGGCACTGAGCAGTTTAGAAGGAAGGTGCTGAGCAGATTAGAAGGAAGGCAGTCAACAACTGAAGGACATCTCTCACCATTTTTTCCTGGCAACTATAAAGTTGGAGATACTGAGGCACCAATAAGGGAATGTTTGGGTTGATGGAACGAGACATGATGTAATAATGGTGCACGTGACTGGGGTCCTATATGTGGCTTGGATTTGTTCAATAAACTTGAGAGATAAGAGAGAATCTTTGACTGCGTGTCTTATTCCTCTCTTCTCCCCAAAGAGCCCCAGAGCATCGATCTTATGATTTTCTTTCCTGGTGATACGCCTAGAAAAATAGATACATTTTAAATTTGCCATAACGATTTGGGGGCTCGTCCGGGATATCTCGTGTGTCTGGTATCTTCCAAGTGGGGAAAAAAGGCGGATTAAAAGAGCAAATCCAGCCATCCACCAGAAACCTCCAGAGTGGGGAGGTGGCTCCATTTTGGGTCCACCGGCACCGCTGATATTGAACTTGGCACGGGACACCAGGAGGGAACACTGAATGAACCGCGGTAAGGTGTTGATGATTTTATGTTTCCAGAGCTGACAAGCTCCTAGGGCAGGACATTCTATTGAGTAAGGTCCCTTTAGAAAGAGTCGCTAGAGAGGTACATACAGGTGACGTCAGGTTTGTTTCTATGAGAGAAACAGAAAAAAAAGAGTTTTATCAACCTGGGGTTGGTATAAAAAAAATTAATATATATACCTATAAGGGTTTTTTCTAAACTGGAGCACCCGGAGGAAACCCACGCGGACACAGGGAGAACACATCAACTCCTCACAGACAGTCACCTGGAATGGGAATCGAACCCACAACCTCCAGGCCCCTGGAGCTGTGTGACTGCGACACTACCTGCTACGCCACCGTGCCGCCCTAATTTAATTCACTTGGGATTTATTTTAAAATACAATTATGGGGTGTTGTTACAGCAAAACGGCACAGAACCAGGCATAGGAAAAAGGCTGCATCACAATACAGATACATGCTGAAGGAGAATGGCCCAAGCAGTGTGAGGCAGATGGGAAAATGGGATAAACTGGGGTTTCCTGAGGGAGGAAGTTTCAGTCCAAATCAGTTGGAACGATTGACAGATTAATTAACACATAAAGAACAGGAGACTGAAATACTCAGACAGAATATTCGGCTTAGTGGGTGTGGGTGTTGTAAAAAGCTTCCAGAGCCGTTTGTAGCGGACCGGCAGGCGCTACAAATGTGGAAGGGAGAAGCAGATAAAATAATTCAGAAAAAGAACAGAAATGCAAGGAAGAGAGAAGTTAATGAGGATGTTAAACCAAATGTTTGTGCTGATTAACCAATATCTAACAATTGTGCAAACGTTTGTGCTGTTTTTCCATGTACGCCCATGCCTGTTCTGGCCCCTTCACCCCCTCCTGAGTACGGCTTATATCCGAAGATCAACTGGGACCTGGACGTGAATCCACATCGCCCAGTGCCTCAGCACCTTCTCCTCCTCCGCATTCACCTGCCCTTCCGCCACCTGCCGTGACACAACCAACTGCTCAACAACAGCTGCAGACGCCGCAAAGGGCCCCTCCCACCCAGGCAGTGCGAGAGATAAGGTTGAAGGAGGACGAGACTAATGAAGAAGCAGAGCCACTGTTCCCAGGCCCTGTTCCCAGTGTAAGAGGATCTCATGACTGGAGTGGACATTCAACCCAACAGGACATAGTTGGGTCAGGTGTATCTCACCAAATTTGATGCATTGTGCGGATGAATCAAAGGGAGGTATCCGCTCCAACATGTCCCACGAAGAATTGCAGAGTGCAAACAACAGCCAGATGAATCAATGCGGTCCTTCCTTTCCCGCCTTCTGGAGGTGACAAGGAAACGTGGAAGCGGCAGACCACCAACAGAGGACTGGGAGACTGCAAACATAACAGCCTGGGAAAGCCAGCTGAAATACCACTTTGTGTGCGGGTTACGCTCAGATCTACATGCCTGTGTTGAAACCAACTGTTTAGATGTAGCCATGGGCCAACTGAAAGAGGTGGATAAGTAAACGCCAAGAGAGAAAAACAATGAGAAAAGAAGGAGCGCAAAATGGTTGATGCACAGCTGGCATTGTGGCAGCAGGCAATGGACCACGATCAAAGAGGTGAGGGGCGGCGCGGAGGTCGAGGCAGGGGTCGAGGATTTGGAAGAGGCCATGGCAGTGCTAACAGAAGCGCAGGGTGTTTCGTCTGTGGAAGCCCTGATCACTTCATAAGGAACTGTCCCAACAGACACAGAGACCAGAGACAAGGCCCGCAAGCAATGGAACCTTTCGACTGAGAGGAGGCCTTCGGGGTGGAGGAGCTGGACGGGGATGGAGTGCCTGGACGAACACCAGAATTGATAAGTGAACAATTTTTATTATTAACACAAACTGATTATTATGTTGTCATGCTTAAAATAAAGATGACAGTAGCAAGGGTAGAATTTAGCTTTTAGTAGATTCATGAGCAACCACTTTTGAGCTTCAGGTTTTTCAATTAGACCTTAGCATAAGGGGTGTTTGGCCAAAGTTACAGATGTAGTAACAGAGTCTTTGGGTTGTTCCATGCAGACAGAGAGAAAAAAAAATGCATTTTTGTTTTCTAAGTTTTGCCCAGTTAATCTCCTGAGCAGGGATTTACTGAGTATTTAATATATACTGAGTCTATGTGGGCATTGAGGTCTGTGTGGAAGATACAGTGGTGTATGTCATGGTGAAGCAGGCACGTGGCTTGCTGTTATACATATGAGTGGAAGCTGGGAAAGCTTGACTTTATCAGCAGATTTACTGTCCACTGTTAAGTCTAAATTTCTGCAATCCACTGACCTCTTAATAGACTGGGTCAATGTCATGTAAGTAGAGGACCTTCATTGCAGTGTGCACATGCATGAAGGGCCTGATGAAGATTTTGATAAATGAATTTGATGGGTTTTAAGTGAAAAGCTAAAGCTTGTTTATCTTTAGTGGGGAAAATTGTCACTCTGTGGCTCAGATAATCCTCTCACCATCACAAAAGCAATTGTTTAAACTGTTTGTTCAAAAGAGAAGTATATTTTTGCATTCTGAGCCTCATATATCACTGTCTAAACTTCTTGAGGATGGGTGGAGAGATCTGGGTCCATGGCAGTGCAAGTGCACCTCCTTGAATGATTGGCAGGATTATGGAGGAAGTGTAAAAAAAAAAGGGTGAAAAATTCTGAAATGTTCCGCATCTAATACCCAGCTGTGGTTTCTTTTTTCTCAATTGACATGAAAACACACACAACACACAAACCAGAGCTGTGTATGGGTTTCGGTTCCTCCTGAGGAACTGGCTGCAGTCCCAGACTGCTGATATGCAAAGTGCAAATAAAGTTGGGGATGATATGCGCCCAACCTGTAGTAGTTAATCCTAAAAGGGACTATCAACCGAAAAAGCTGCTCAAGCACGTCACTATTGAGGGCATCACATCAGTGTTCAATTCGCTCGTCACTGCTGGTGTGATTGTTCTCCGCCCTAATTCAGCGGTTCATACCCTAATTTATTTTGTGAAGAATAATAAAATTTAGTACTTCAGGGGAATCAGTGGAGATTTGTGTAAGACCTGCAGGCAGTAAATTTTGAGATTAATCCTGAGATTCATCCACTCTCTCCAGAAGTTCCAAATCAGCACATAGTCTTATCCCAGGTACCCGTTAAACCTCTTAACAGCACTTTTTGTGATTAATTTAGTGAATGTGTTCTTCAGCATTATGGTGCAGCCAGAAATCCAGTACTGGTTGGCATTTTTATTTAAGGGTAAATTGTGGACATGGACCCGATTGCCTCAGGGTTATGCAGAATCACTGATCATTTTTAATGCAGCACTTAAGGCTGATTTGAGCATTTATTTTTCCAGGAGGCAGTGCACATTTGTTGGTGTGTTTTTCTGATGCTGAAGCATGTCATGAAGATAATGTTGCATTGTTGTGTTCTCATGGGGTTATCTATAATTAATATTAATATGCACAGGTGCATATTTCTCCAGCAAAACTGGCGATCCTAGCTTCTAGAGATATCATGGTGTTAAAAAAAATTTGATATTGGTGGTTCAACATGAGGTGTTAGTGATTTTTGTTAGAACAGGAAACATGCAATTTGTCAGCTGCACGCTGGTTACTTGTTGCCTTGTTGCTTTAAGTGCTGAATGTTACTATTCAGTGTTGCACAATTCCAAAGCCTGCTCCTTACACAGGATGATGGAGAGCCGCATGATTTTTGACAGCCATCTCTCAGGTCTGCTCCTGGAGACCTGTTTTAAAGGATATTCCAATTCCTAACACTGATTTTAATTTGTTTGTTGATGGGTTAGCATCCCATGACACTTGTGGAAAGAACCAAGTTGGCTGTTGTGTCTCTGCATGAGTGTTTGTGTTCTGGCAGGTTGCAAGTGTCATTCTCAGCTCAAGCAGCTGAATCGGTGGCTCTCACAGAAGCATGCAAACAGGCTGAGGGTAAGACTGTGAATATTTGGACTGACTCCAATATGCATATTCCTGTGTGTTTGATTTTGAATGATATGGTCCCACAGGATTTTTTCTGACATCCACAGGGAAACACATTGCACATCACACATTTTTCAGATGAAGCAGCAAAGAAGAAAAAAAAAGAAATGATACAATGTTTTCTCTTTTTCAGGAATCCTGTGTTACGGCACACCATCCTCTCACACACAGAGCTAACCTCGCAGGCCTCAGAAGCAGAGCGTTCTGCTTGGCGCAAAGCAGGCTGTATTTTCAAGGATTGAATGTGGCAAGTTTTAGATGGTAGGCCATGCCTACCCTCTGCTTATTTTCCCTATTTTGCAAAATTGTCTAATGGGAGAGACCATGCATCCAAAGGGGCTATGGTATCTGCAGTACAGCAACTCTGGTACACAAGAGGGTTCACTATTTTTGCACAAAGTTTTTGTGAAAAATGTCTCATATACGTCCAGCACAATGCAGCTCAAGGCATTAAAATAACACCAGGGGCACATCCTTCACCCAATTGTAGTGGAAATAGTATGCACACGTTGCAGTGGCATTAGCACTACATAATTAATAATACAGAATTAGCTAGAATTAACTATTATTAAAGAATTATGCTCATTGACCCGCCGTGGGTTCTTGACTCTGAAATGGAATCTGAACTAGAAATTATAATTCCATACAAGAAAGGTGCACACACAAACAAATAACCAAGGATTGGTTTTATCACACAACTGGTTTATTAATTGTAATATCAAATAATGAATATTAATTAGACATTCATATAGTGAAATGGATTACAGTGAACTATAAGGGAACAGGGAGATTAATATATGAGGGAATTTCTCTATGATAATTATTACCCTAAGTTCTGAGAAAGGCTATTGTTTATCCCAGCAAACTTTCATTACCAACCCATGAGCCATGAGAGACATCAGACCATGTGACCTTAGATATCTGGAGACAGGGAGCATGTCGCTGACGGTGCCTTCCGGCACGACTTCCTGAAGAATTGCAGACACGGGCCTTGTAGGTTGCAACCATGGGTGTTCATTTTCTCCCGAGGCTTTCAGACGCAGCTGTCGGAGCTGGTGGTGTTCTGAAGGTCTCTGTGGGGATTCTTCCTCATCGCTGACCTGCCGCCTTGTGAGAGAGAGACACTTCCATGCAGGTCTCTCCTGGGCAGGTTTCCTCATCTCAGAAGGTCATTCTGAGGGTGCGTGCAGCCGTCCTCTTGGTGGCGTTGTTGTCGTTTTGAGGGTCAGAAGTCTAAGGTTGCCTTCATGCTCTGGGTGTGGCGTTGAAATTTCGCTAGGGTTAAACTATAGCTTTTCTTAATCTGTAGTTTCTATCTGGACCATGCTTTAAAGGTCCAAGACTGTTTAAGAAAGCCATGAGTCTGGTGCCTGCAGAGTCATTTCCAAAACTCAGGTCATTTTACTCTTTTAGCCTTGAAAAAGGCTAAAAGATATAACGCCCCAAGTATCTGGAGCCTTGAAGTGAAGAGTCGAACAGCGGAAAAAAGGGGGCAGAAGCCCAAACAGCTTAAAAGCTCAAAAAGCTTGTGTCATTTGGTGCCACGGGTTTTTAACCAGAGTTTAGAAAACCCGCCCCGAATACCTGATTCGTCCTCAATGAGGGAGAATTGGAGCCTTTCTTGCTCCTGATTGGCTGTTTCCTGTACCTTGGGAGTGGCATCACATAGAATTTATGACACTTGACAAGACAAAGACTTGACCATCCCTGAGTGAATACTTTGCAATATAAAAGATTATATGTTAACACAAAGTAATATCATTAAGAAAAAGACAACCATGCTCTATATAATTATTAACCAACTAAACACATAGTATGTGGCTACCTTGGTTTTACATAAATTCATATAAAACAAAAATGACTTTAAACACATGTAAATTAATTCACCTCTTTTGATTGTCAAATCGGGATTAATTTCAAACAGTTGTGCTCATATACAACTTGTTTTCCATGTAAGAACTTTGGGATGTTTGAGTCTTTTAGAGTTAACAGTCTTTAAAAAGATGTCCTTTAAAGAGGGCATTGTGAGTTTCAATCAATATTGAGTCTCTGTGTCTCTCTGCATTCTTTTCTTGACCCTGGGGGTCCTTAAGTCATAAAAAGGGTCTTTGGAGGGGGTTTTACAGGCCTGCTCTGGAGGTTTATCTCACCTTACATCTGCTAGTGAGGAGATGTCTCTTAAACGAGCTAAAGTTTGGGTATATCAAATCACATCTTCAGAAAGTCACAATTTCTTATTAGAAATTAATACACATTCATCATATCCACTACACAATGAGCCATTTGAACATTTGCAGATGGATTTCATTTAACTCAACCAGTGCGAGGGGAAAAGGTATTGTCTGGTGGTAGTGGAATGTTTTCTAAATGGGTTGA
Source organism: Hoplias malabaricus (assembly GCF_029633855.1). Lineage (NCBI taxonomy): Eukaryota > Metazoa > Chordata > Actinopteri > Characiformes > Erythrinidae > Hoplias > Hoplias malabaricus. The sequence continues at coordinate 37,357,885 of NC_089811.1, read as the reverse complement.
GTGCTTCCCTACCAGCAAACAAGATGCTCAGGCAGTGGCCAAAGTTTTGATTCAGCACATTATTCCTCATTGGGGTATTCCTCGACGCATTGGGAGTGACAATGGACCAGCTTTTATCAGCACAGCACTCACTCAGCTAGAAGAGAAATTGGGCATTGATGTGAAATTACACTGTGCATATCATCCACAGAGTGCAGGTGCAGTCGAGAGAGAGAATGCAACAATCAAAAGCAAGCTTCAGAAATGTGTAGAAACAGGACTGAATTGGGTGCAGGCATTACCATTGGTTTTGATATATATACGTATGCGAGCCAGAACCAAAACTGGTTTAACACCTTATGAAATTTTGTTTGGATCCACCAGGCCACGTTTTGCTAAGCTCCATGTTTGGGAGCCATTAACTAATATGTAGTGTCCTTACCTTCAACCAGAACTGTAAAGCAACAGTTCCAGCACACCGACTGGAGTGAGTATGCTGCCCGAGCCACCACAGGCTCACACATCCACTTGGACACCTACATTAACTCTGTCCTGAAACACATCAACAACTGTGTGGACAGAGTGACATCACAAAAGACAATAATAACATTCCCTAATCAGAAGCCCTGGATGAACAGAGAGGTTCGCACTCTGCTCAAAGCCAGAGATGCTGCCTTCAGATCAGGAGACTGGGAAGCACACAGCTTGGCCAGAGCTAACCTGAGGAGAGGAATAGCTATAGCCAAGCACTGCTACAAACGCCAGATTGAGGAGCACTTTACCTCCTCTGACCCTCGGCGTATGTGGCAGGGAATACACACCCTGACTGAAAAGCTAGCTCTGTTCCATCTACCAACATTGCTTCACTCCCTGATGAGCTGAACAACTTCTACGCTCGGTTTGACCAGGGCAACAAGATATCTTCAATAAACGATCCTCCACCAGACAACAACCCACTTGTACTTTCCACTTCAGACGTCAGTCGCATGCTGAGCAGAGTGAATGCATGAAAGGCAGCTGGCCCTGATGGTGTACCTGGCCGTGTGCTAAGAGCTTGTGCTGTGGAACTCGCGGGTGTCTTCACTCACATCTTTAATGTTTCGCTTGCCCAGGCAGCTGTACCATCCATCTTTACGTCTGTCACCATTGTGCCAGTGCCAAAGCACTCTACTGCTTCAGAGTTAAATGACTTTCGACCTGTTGCACTCACCCCAATAATTTCCAAGTGCTTTGAAAGACTACTTCTTTCTCACTTGAAGTCCTGCCTGCCTGCTACGCTGGATCCACACCAGTTTGCTTATTGTAGCAACAGATCCACTAAGCACCCTATCTCAGCAGCACTACACACTGCACTAACCCACATGGACTGTCAAAACTCATATGTGAGAATGCTGTTCATTGATTTTAGTTCTGCATTCAACACAGTGATTCCATCTATGCTGATATCCAAACTCAGCCATCTGGGTATCAGCACATCACTCTGCCACTGGATTGTAGACACCCCAATCTGTTAGATTAGGCAACCTTCATTCATCAACCATCACCTTGAACACTGGCGTTCCCCAAGGTTGTGTTCTGAGCCCGATCCTGTACTCTCTCTTCACCCATGATTGTGTACCTGGCTATGGTTCAAACACCATAGTCAAATTCGCAGAAGACACCACGGTGATAGGCTTGATTACAGACAACAATGAAACGGCCTACCAGGATGAAGTACTGCATCTGTCTTTGTGGTGCCATAACAATAACCTGGTACTAAACACGCTCAAAACAAAGGAGATCATCATGGACTTCAGGCGGACTAGGAACCAAGCTCACACCCCCATTTACATCAACAGAACTGCATGGATCAGGTGTCCAGTTTCAAGTTCCTTGGTCTCCACATTTCCAGTGATCTCACCTGGTCCTTGAACTCCTCCATCCTCATCAAAAAGGCGCAGCAGAGCCTCTATTTTTTTCAGAGTCTGAAGAAAGCTCACTTGTCTCCCATGATACTGGTGAACTTTTACCACTGTACAATCAAGAGCATACTTACCAACTGCATCTCTGTATGGTACGGCAGTTGCTGTGCTGCAGACTGCGAAACAGGCACTGAATTACCTACCATCGAGGACATCTACCATAAACGCTGCCTGGGCAGGGCAAGAAATATCGTCAAGGACGTCACCCACCCAAATCATGGACTTTTCAGCCTTTTACCATCTGGCAGATGTTACAGGAGCCTCCGTTCCCGCACTAACAGGCTTCGTAACAGTTTTTTTCCTGAGGCTGTTATCCGGATGAACACTATTCAGGCACTTTAAAAAAAACACTGCACTATCATTTCATTGCACCTTCTGTAAAGTTGTATTTCATTCATCCTTCAGTACATAATGTAAATAGGTATATGTGGTTACTTTAACTTCCATAATCACAATTTTATATCACAACTGCACTTCATGTAAATAATCACAACTGCACTTTATGTAAATAATCACAACTGCACTTTATGTAAATTATGTAAATAATGTTATATGTTGCATTTCTGGTTAGATGCTGACTACATTTCATTGGCCCTGTACTTGTACTCTGCACAATGACAATAAAGTTGAATCTAATCTAAATCTAATCTACCTGTCTTAATTTGAATTTAGACAAGAAGGCCATCTTCCCATATTATACAGCAGACGTAGCTAGAATTCTGAACTAGAAGTTATAATTCCATACAAGAAAGGTGCACACACAAACAAATAACCAAGGATTGGTTTTATCACACAACTGGTTTATTAATTGTAATATCATATAATGAATATTGATTAGACATTCATATAATGAAATGGAATACAGCGATATATGAGGGAACAGGGAGATTAATATATGAGGGAATTTCTCTATGATAATTATTACCCTAGATTCTAGAAAGGCTATTGTTTATCCCAGCAAACTTTCAGTACCAACCCATGAGCCATGAGACCATGTGACCTTACATATCCACAGATGGACAGGGAGCATGTCGCTGACGGTGCTTTCCAGCATGACTTCCTGGAGAACTGCAGACGCAGGCCTTGTAGGTTGCAGCCGTGGGTGTTCCTTTTCTCCAAAGGCTTTCAGACGCAGCCGTCGGAGCTGGTGATGTTCTGAAGGTCTCTGTGGGCATTCTTCGTTGTCACTGATCTGAGAGAGAGACACGTCCATGCAGCTCTCTCCTGGGCAGGTTTCTCTTCATCTCAGAAGGTCATTCTGAGGGTGCGTGCGGCTATCTTCGCCGTTGCTGGTCCGGAGGCATTGTCGTCCTTTTGAGGGTCAGAGGTCTAGTCTCCTCCAATGCTCTGGATGTGGCATTGAATTTTTGCTGGAGTTAAACATAGCCCTTCTAACTATAGTTTTCTATTAGAGATAAGAATTAAAATAGAAAAATCTGTTCTTTCTGGACCATGAGAGGCCCAAGACTGTTAAAGAAAGCCATGAGAGAGCCTGCGCCTGCAGAGACGTCTGCAGAGCAGGGGGGCTCTCTGACTACCCTATCTGAGAAGTATTGTCTGCTGGAAGCAGGAGAGAGACATTCTTCAGAAAAACGTCTTCCTCTCCAAAATTCTCAAAGAGTGTGTCTCAGAGGAGTGTTAAGAGTGAGCCCCAAGTATGGTGTGTGACTGGCTTTTACCAGAGTTTAAAAAACCTGCCCCGAATGCCTGATTCATCCTAAATGAGGGAGGATTTCTTGCTCCTGATTGGCTGTTTCCTGTACCTTGGTAGTGGCATCACATAGGATTTATGACCCTGGACAAGACAAAGGCTTGAAGACCATCTCCAAGGTTTTGAATCATACTTTTGCAATATAAATGATTAGATGTTAACACAAAGTAATATCATTAAGACAACCATGTTCTACATAATTATTAACCAACTACACACACAGTATGTGACTACCTTGGTTCTACATAAATTCATATAAAACAAAAATGACTTTAAACACATGTAAATTAAATCCTCCCGGTTTGATTGTCTAAATGGAATTAATTTCAAACAGTTGTGCCCATATACAACTTGTTTTCCATGTAACAGTCTTTAAAAAGATATGAGGACATGGAATAAAGGTGGGTCTGTGTGTCTCTTTGCATCCTGCTTTTAAGAAGAGTTCCATGATCCCCAAAGACTCTGAGACGAGCTAAAGTTTGGGTATTTAAAATAAAACTCTAAGAAAGTCAAATTTCATATTAGCAATGAATACACATTCATCATATCATACTACGATATGTAGTCTTCAGTCATTTGCAGGTGATGGTGAATCGGTAGGGACAGGATTGTGGTCTCTCCTAGAGTAGATTAATAAAATGTAGTGTCACATATATTTATCTTCAATAAAGTATCATTTAAGGCAGTTAAAAGTTGCCAGAAATATTAGCCTCATTTCAGGCTAACTGGACTCAAAACAAGAGTGAAAATAATATTACCATTCTGGAATTCAAAATAAATATGTTAAAACTCTAAAAATAAAAACTCATGAATAAACTCACCTTGTTCTGTTTCTCAATTCTGCAAAAAATGTGAATAATTTCTGAGGTAATCCAAATTTCCAAATGAATATTCCACAAGCCAAAAGAAAGAAAATGATGAGCAATCTCCAACAAAATGTGTTGGACCCTACATGGAGAGAGGAAGAAGAATGATAAGAGTAGAGAAATGTAAAAAACAAAAGGCAAAATAATATTTTTCCCCTTTCTGGCAAAACAAGAGTAACAGCCAGGTACAGCATTTCCTCTAAGTTTCCTTCATAAACATGTACTTGTCCGTTGCTGTTGTATCACTGAATTAATAAAGTTAATCTAATCTTAAAATATATATTTTCTAAAACAGATAACAGTTGGATCATAATCTACCACAGTTAAGTCTCTGAGGCCTTATTAGTGTTTTCTTTTTGTGAAGATCAAATAATTTCAGGTACAAATACAGACATTTAAGTCTGGGTTTTTCACAGCAAAGTCTGATACTAGGCTTGACAGCCCTCTGAGTTGTGCTGGGTTTCAGTTGGAGTTAGGTGGCGTTCGAGCCTGATATGTGGTGGGACATCCTGTCCACAGCTGTTGGCTCCCATTTAAAATGCCCTTCAGTGTAACTAAGAGCAGCAAGTTTTCATTCCTGTTCTATTTTTTTATTTTGTGTGTCTGTTGCAGGTGCATTTGGGGAATGCAATTTGTTCCAGGTTTGGCTCTCCTGGCTTCAGCCGGAGGTTGTTTTATTTAAGTGTTGTCTTTGTGGTTTGCAAACCGCTTTAAAATATGGAAAAATCCCTAAATAAATAAAGGCCTATGTTGTCACTTGTCACCTGCTTTATTGACTTATGGGCTGGTCAAAAGCCAGTTTGTGACAACACGGGGGCTCATGCATCGTTGGTGGCTTTGTAGGGTTTTTGTTCCCTTTGGCATATGTTTTTTCTCCCGGCCTGTGTTTTGTTGCTTTTCTCTGGGATGTTTCTGAGTTTTTGTGGGGTGATGAGTGTGAAGTTATTCGTAGGAAATTTAAATTTAAAAAGTTTTTGTCATTTTATTTTTAAAACTGTGCTGGTATTTACATGGTCAAATCTAAAATGAAAAGGCAAATGAGGAAGTAAAAATGCAACATCACTTTGGCTTTCCTTTTTCTTCATGAACTGGATAATAAGAGTCAAAATGAAAATGAAATATGTATTAAGCTTTTCATTTTCATTAAATTTCTTTTTCATTTTCCACTTTGCCTTTTAATTTTCCAATATTCATTTTCATTTTCAGGCAGAACAACATGCAAATACATGTTTAGCAGTGGGCAAGTCTACTCTCCCTGCTTCTCATGTAATCAGCTTATATTTGCATGCTGTTCAGCCTCAAGATAAAAAGTGGAAAATGAAAAGGCGAAGTGGAAAATGGGAAGGGAAACAAAAATGGCAGTAATTTTCATTTTTTTATTTGTCAGTCAAAATGCCTCCAGAGCTGTGAGTTGAATCTTAATCTATGACTTTTATTGATCAATTTTTCATTTTAATTCTGTCCCATCTGTGCATACAGCCGTTGAAAATGAAAAGCTAAATACACATTTCATTTTGACTCTTATTCAGTTCATGAAGAAAAAGCAAATGCAAAGTGGTGTTTGAATTTTCTTTTCTTCATTAGCTTTTTCATTTTAGATTTGACCATGAAATACAGGCATATCTTTAAAAATGAAATGACAAAAAGCTTTTTAATTTTAATTTTGTCAGTGCTGACTCATGCTTGAGTGAAAAATGAAATTGCAAATGTTAACTGCTACAGATAAACAACTGAAAGATAGCATTGATACAAAGTCAGCATTGTCCATTTTTGGAAGTTTTGCCTTGGGAGGAACCTCCAACATGAATTGATTGATTGATTGATTGATGCAGTGGGAACTGCTTTTGTTTTGGTTAAAGGTGATGGAAGATGTTCCATTGTTAGAACAGTGTGCGCTGTAAATTGTATGATTATTTAGTTAATTTATTTGTACTTAAGAAACACTTCCTGATCCAGTCACTACATATCTATGTAAACATGATGCACGTTCCTCCTGTGAGGCAGCAGTTGTGGCAGATGGATATACTCTCATAAGACATGCAGCCACACACATTTTTTAAACTAATTCATGCAACTGTTTCCCCTCGGCCCCCTCCAGGGTGTATTCCTGCCTTGCGCCCAATGATTCCAGGTAGGCTCTGGACCCACCGCAACCCTGAATTGGATAAGCGGTTACAGATAATGAATGAATGAATGTTTCCCCTCGTTCAGTTAAACATGCTGATGGACTGTCTGTGTGTTGGGGCTCCAAGTGAGTTTCTGCAGGGAAAGTTAGATCCAAGACTGTTGTATGTTTGTAATTACTGTTTGGGAGAAAGTCACTGGAAATTTGACAGTCCTGTTTTAAAAGCAAAAAGGAAAACTCAGGTGAAAAAGACTGTTCTAGTTGCACAGTAGCTCTGTGTTCTGCCTTTCTCTCACTGTTACAGCTTTCTCAAAATGTTTATAGTTCTAGAGTCTTGTACATTTTTAAGACTGGTTTCATATCACTGCCTGGAAAGGAAGCTAGGATGTCTATTAAAATTGATACTGGGCTGCTAAATAGGGATTTCCATACAAAACTAACAAACTTAAAGTCTTAAATTGTGTAAATTCACAACCACAATTCCAGAAAATTTGGGATAGAGCCATGTTTACCAGTCCTTCAAAGGGCGACACACAATCCACCTACCAACGTGTGTTTTTGAAGAATGGGAGGAAACCGGAGCACCCGGAGGAAACCCATGCAGACACAGCGAGAACACACCACACTCCTCACAGACAGTCACCCAGAGGAAACCCACGCAGACACAGCGAGAACACACCACACTCCTCACAGACAGTCACCCGGAGGAAACCCACGCAGACAAAGGGAGAACACACCACAATCCTCACAGACAGTCACCCAGAGGAAACCCACGCAGACACAGCGAGAACACACCACACTCCTCACAGACAGTCACCCGGAGGAAACCCACGCAGACACAGGGAGAACACACCACACTCCTCACAGACAGTTACCTGGAGGAAACCCACGCAGACACAGAGAGAACACACCACACTCCTCACAGAATGTCACCTGGAGCAGGACCCTGGAGCTGTGACAGAGACACTACCTGCTGCACCACTGTGCCACCCATGTTAAAATATATTAATATGCTTCAGATAGGTTTAACTTGAATGTTGTATGAACTTTTCATATGTTGCCTCTGTGTTTAATATGTATTTATAGGTGTCTATATATCTGTTAAAATGGGACTCACCTCCAGAAACTGGCAAATAAAGGGAACCTACACTGTCCATACTGGTTAGAAACATTACAGAAATATAAGTCATTATTGTCAGAGGTCAGCTGGATTGTCAACTTGTCTCCATCACCAGGGCTGGAAAGACTCTTGTTCACTCTGGAATAAAAAGAAGCACAAAGTGTTAAAATTACTTTAGACAAATTGCTACAAATGAGGCAGTTTGTAACAATAGCGGAACCATTTTTGGTGCCATATAGAACCACTTTCTAAAAGGTGCTATATAGAAACATCTATAGCACCTTCACCCATCAATTTGAAGAACACTTTCATGACGTAAAGAACCCTTTAATCATGCAAAATGTTCTTTGTGTGCTCTGAGTTCTATATATAACAATTTACTTTAAAAAACTGATGGTTCTTCAAGGATTCTTTGGAAGTGTGTAGACATCTCATCACAAAACAGATCTAGCTAGGCTATCGCTAGCTTTGTCTCATGTTTGACATCACAGCAGCAGGTGAAATGTGGATGTTTGCAATTAGAACACCACCTGCTCCAGATGAACTTTGTTGGTTGTGGATTTGCTTCAGCGACACAGCGAAACTCTTGAGGCGTTGAACCTGAAATTATATACACATTCTGTGGAGGATCTGAGGGGAAAAAAACAAGACACATTAACTGATTGTTAAAAAATAAATAAATAAAAGCAAAAAAGGTAGCCTGAGTATGTGGAATATCAAATTTGGCCACAGTTTCTTTCCACAATTAACTTTTTTCCTGAGTATGAAGTGGTTTGTTGTGATGTAAACATCGCCTCTAGTGTTGAGTTTAAAGGGTAGATTATATAGTATGTATGCTCAATTGTTAATTGTGTAGATTTCTAATAAAAAATTCACATTATACGTATACAATGCAAATTGAACAGTATACAGTGGTGTGAAAATGTGTTTGCCCCCTTCATGATTTCTTTTTTTTTTGCATGTTTGTGACTCAAATATTTTAGATCATCAAACAAATTTAAATATTAGTCAAAGACAACACGAGTAAGCAGATTTTAAGGTTTTTATTATTAAGAGAGAGAAAAAATCCAAACCTACATGGCCCTGTGTGAAAAAGTGTTTCTCCCCCCAGTTAAAACATAACTCAACTGTGGTTCATCACCTGAATTCAGTTTCTCTAGCCACACAAAGGTCTGATTACTGCCACACACCTGTTATCCATCAGGAAATCACTTAAATAGGATCTGCCTGACAAAGCCAAGTAGACTAAAAGACCATCAAAAGCTAGAACTTAAACCAAAATCCAAAGAAATTCAGGAACAAATGAGAAAGAAAGTAATTGAGATCGGTCTGGAAAAAGTTATAAAGCCATTTCTAAGGTCAGTGTTCATGACTAAATCGTAAGAATGAGACTGGACAAAAATGGCCTGCAGGGAGGATTGCCACGACAAAAACCACTGCTGAGCAAAGGTAGGTCGGAAGGTAACAAAAGGTTAGCAATACTTCGCAAGTGGTAGATGCAATAGCCTGGGTTTATATAGTAAGTGAGTGATTATGTTAAATACAGAACAGCTGTAAGTTGAAACTCAGGTGACCCGGAGTGCACGAAAGAGTTCCCATTGGTTGATGGAGTCATGTGACCATCCGTTGAACCATGGGAACTGAAGTCCCCAGAGTCATTCACAGACTCAAGTGGTAATGCGGCCTGAACTGAGGGAGGAAGCGAGACGTCCACAGAGACAGGCATGGCAGTTGAAGTTTGGAAGGTGTGTGTCCCCCATTACATCTGCTGTAAAAGTAACACCGCATTTCAGAAAATGAGCATCATACCTACAGTAAAATGTTGCGGTGGTAGTGTGATGGTTTTGCTCCTTCAGAACCTGAGAGACTTGTTGTGAAAAATAGAACCATGAATTCCGCTGTCTACCAAAGAATCCTGAAGGAGAATATCCGGTCGTCTGTTTGCAACCTCAAGCTGTAACGAACTTGGGTTCTGCAGCAAAACACACCAAGTCTACCTCTGAACGGTTGAAGAAAAACAGAGTGAAGACTTTGGAGCGGCCTAGTCAGAGTCCTGACCTGAATCCTACTGATGCTGTAGCATGTTCTTAAAAAGGCGGTTCATGCTCAAAAACCCTCTAATGTGACAGAATTACAATTCCGCAAAGGGTAGTGGGCCAAAATTCCTCGACAGTGCTGTGAAAGACTCAAGACACAAACGCTTGATTGCAGTTGTTGCTGCTCAATGAGTTATTAGGGTTAGGGGCAAACACTTTTTCACACAGGGCCATGTAGGTTTGGATTTTTTTCTCCCTTAATAAAAACCTTCATTTAAAAATGGCATTTTGTGCTTACTTGTGTTGTCTTTGACTAAAATTTAAATTTGTTTGATGATCTGAAACATTTGAGTCACAAACATGCAAAAGAAAATAAAATGAAAAAAAATCATGAATGCGGTAAACACTTTTTCACACCACTGAGAAATACATCAGAGAAATACATATGAAATACATATGAGAAATACATCAGTTATTTGTCTAAAGGTGCCTTTTATGATACACAAGGGTCCTTATGCTTATGTAATTTCTACTGATTTTGTGCTTTATGCTTATGAACTATCCTAGTTAACCTACCTGTGAACATTTTTAATTTTGATTCTAATAAATTCACCCAACAATCCTTTTAATACAATATTTATACTAATTTCTATGCATAAACTGATAAATTCTATTGTCTAACACAAGCAGCTGAGGTTTTATGAGAATAATGTCACTACAAAATAAATCATTCTAACATCTGAAAAAGCCATTTGTTCATTTCACTTAATATTCTTCTCACTATAAACATTTTATTATTGGAGAGTAGGGCACTGGGCACTCACAGCAAACTCCAGCAAATGAGTTCAACCATTGGCTCTTGAGATGCAAAATGATCAGTTATTATCTCAGTATTAAACTTAGAAATATCTGTATGAGAGACAAAGTGTGGAGTGACAAATAACTTACGAATGCGTGGGAGTAGACACTATGCAACTCTGATAAATAAGGTCCATTATGGGGTAAACCTTGTGAAACCTCAGCATGACTGCTTTAGTCTGTAGCTATAACTACAATGCTCAAGCCTGTGATATAACAAAGTCAGTGTTCATTTATAAAAGGAAATATAACTATTTGTTTACAATGTGTGGCTGGCGCATCGACTCACAATGAATTATTAAGGCATAGTCATGTGTTTGTTCCTTGTTGAAACTGGTGTGATTCACCAAACACTGAACCTTCTGCTGGTTTTGTTCTTTTGATGGTGCACCAATCAGGTGACTTTTAACAGTGTAGGTTCCATCAGGGTCCACAGACTGCTTGGTCTGTACTTTCACAGAGTCATTCAGAGCACCCAGGCGCCAGGATACTTCTGCTGCAGGTCGTGCTTTAGCCGCAGTGCAGGTCACCAAGGTCACTTCAGATTGACCAGCAACAGGAATCACCTCAGTGTTCACACTGACAGTGGGAGGAACTAAGACAAAGACAAACGTGTCAGCATGCACAGAATGATAATAAAGAAAGCATGGAAATCACAGAAGGCCAGGGGTTTTTAAAAACTTTCCACAGTGCATTGGATTAATATCACTTCTGCATTTACTTTCTGTGTTGATATAACTAACATTCTGCCAATAGATTTAATAAAGGCATTGTCCTTCACAATAAATTGGAAATTGAGCATATAACGAACAGCTGGAAGACCAATTAACACTTATTAGGTCAAATTGACAACATGATTGGGTATAAAAAGAGCTTCTCAGAGTGTCAGTTTCTCTCTGAAGCCAAGATAGTAAGATGATCACCAATTCCACCATTGTTGCGCAGAAAGATAGTGCAGCGATACCAGAATGGTGTTACCCAGTGTAAATCAGCAAAGACTGTTAAGTTATCATCATCAACTGTGCATAACATCATCCAAAGGTTCAGAGAATCTGGAACAATTGCTGTGTGTAAGGGTCAAGGCCGTAAAACTCTACTGGATGCTCGTGATCTCCAGGCCCTTAAACGTCACTGCACCTCAAATAGGAATGTCACTGTCAAGGAAATAACAGAATAGGCTTAGGAATACTTCCAGAAAGCATTGTCAGTGAACACAATCCACTGTGCCATCCGCCGTTGCCAACTGAAACTCTACAGTGCAAAGAAGAAGCCATTTGCATAAGCAAGCTCCACAAGCTCAGACGTTTGCACTGGGCCAGGGGTCTTTTAAAATCGAGTGTGGCAAAATGGAAAACTGTTCTGTGGTCGGATGAGTCACGGTTCTTTATGGAACACTGGGACGCCATGTCATCCGGACCAGAGAGGACAAGGATAACCCAAGTTGTTATCAACGCTCTGTTCAGAAGCCTGCATCACTGATGGAATGGGGTTGCATGAGTGCTTGTGGCACGGGCAGCTTGCATGTCTGGAAAGGCACCATTAATGCAGAGAACTATGTTCAGGTTCTAGAACAACATATGCTCCCATCTAGACGTCATCTCTTTCAGGGAAGACCCTGCATTTTTCAACAAGGTAATGCCAGACCACATTCTGCAGCAATCACAACATCATGGCTACGTAGGAGAAGGATACGGGTACTGAAATGGCCAGCCTGCAGTTCAGATCTTTCACCTGTAGAGAACATTTGGGGCATCATAAAGAGGAAGGTTCGACAAAGAAGGCCCAAGACGATTGAACAGTTAGAGGCCTGTATTAGACATGAATGGAAGAGCATTCCTATTTCTAAACTTGAGAAACTGGTCTCCTCTGTCCCCAGATGTCTGTTGAGTGTTGTAAGAAGAAGGGGGGGATACCACACAGTGGTAAAAAATGGCCTTGTCCCAACTTTTTGGGGATTTGTTGACGCCATGAAATTTTGAATCAACATATTTTTCCTTTAAAATGATACATTCTCTCAGTTTAAACTTTTGATCTGTGATTTGTGTTCTATTCTGAATTTGTTTAGTGTAGGGCTGCAACTAATGATTATTTTGATAATCAATTAATCTGTCAATTATTTTGTCGATTAATAGATTATTAATTGGATAAAAAGGAAGACAAGCCAAATTTGGTTTCCTGTCTGTTACTAGCATATTCAGGATACCATCAGTGAGAACAGCTGCTTGCTGTGGTGTGCAGATCTTCTTCAAAACATAGTCAGCAATGCTGGGCTGTTTTTATCTGAGGTGAGAGAGAAAGTGTAGATATGAACATACTTTTTTAAGTTAATAACTACTGATCTAAAATGCAGACAACAATGCAGGCAAATTGAAATTACATAAATGGATATTGGGTGATGCTGCCATGTGCTGAGAATAAAAGGGAAATTCAACTAACACATATGATCAGATATCATTAAGATATTTAAGATTTTAGAGAACTAATGTTGTAATTGTATAAGGAACACACAACCTAACATTATTAAAAATTAGCGTTTACATGAAAAATTAACCAAACCGTTACATTAATTTTATATTTATCAATATTTAACACAGTGTATGTAATGTAATATACACTTATAATGTAATATACACTTGGCTGTGATACTCAAACACTAACACGCAATGCCAATCAGAAAATACCTTGAAAAAGGCTTTAAATATATTATTTTAAAAAATGTTTTTTTTTAAACTCTGAATGTAACTGCTGCCACATTTAAGGTGGAACGGAAAACTCGCTAAATACAAGAGTGATATTAACTTACTAAATATGAGACATCTTGTTTAACTACTCTAGCAGTGTCTAGTGACATTGAGTGAGACAAAAAACAGAACTTGTCACTAACGTTAGCTTGACTAAAACTATGGCTTGTTTTGGAACTGCTGGTCGAGCTGACACATTTAAGGTGGAGGAGAAAACTCAGGGACATGCTAAGGCTTGTTCGCTAAACGTGAGCGTAATATCAATGTACTAAGAAAAACAAATGTTGTTTAACTACTCTAGCAGGCTCTAGTAACATTGAGTGAGAGAAAAAGTAGAATTATCTTACTATACTTAATCTCTTTCACACATAGCTCCAACAGGCTTCCTTTTCAGGTGCTCATGCAGTGATGTTGTGCTGCCGTGCCATGCGAGATCAGCTGTGCACATTTTACACCTAACGCTGTTCCTTGAAGGCATTGATGTAAAGTGTTCCCATACTTTTGATGACTTGGGTCGTATATTTTTCTCTCTGCTTGTGCTAACATTATCCTCTGCTGTGACCGCCTCCGCCATTTTTCAAACCCTTCTTCCAGAGTTCCTCACATGTAGCAACTGTACCTATGTGTATAATAACTTAGACCCAACTAATCGATTATTAAATTATTTGCAAACTATTTTAACACTCGATTTTAATCGATTTAATCGATTCGTTTTTGCAGCCCTAGTTTAGTGTACCAAATTTTTTGGAATACGGTTTGTATCTGCATAGTGCTAGGGTGCAATGGTAAGCGTTTTCCACCAGGCCATCAGAGTTGTAGATATGATCATATTGCAGAAAACATGTGTGGCATTTAATTGTGAGATTGATAAATGGAAGGTCTTATATAGATATTTCCTTAAAGAAGTCCTGTTATCTCCATAACCATGAACGAAACGCTTATTCAGGATATATTCAGATCCATCGATATTGCAATTTGTTTACTTAAAAGTATTTGTAAAAATTGTGTGCTTCAGGTCCTCCCAATTCCTTACTTCTTTGTAGAGAGTTGAATTCTTGGTTTTTAATTTTCCAGTAGAATATAATTATTGCATAATCTAATACTTTGAAACAGCTAGTAGGTTGTTGAGAGGGGATCATCAATCATTTAGATCATTTATTTTTGAAAAAATGTACATTTTATAGCTGCTATTCTAAAATCTAAAATCATCCAAAGCTGTAGATCTTCTATTGTTTTAAGAACTGGTTTAAAAGAAGATGGAATAACTAGGTATTTTATGTTGCCAATGATGAAAGCCGAACATAGATTTATTCCAGTTGAAAATAAAGAGGGAGACATGAGCTTTCTTCGCTGGGCCCTCTCTGCAGTGTGAAACTCTGGGAGGTGAGCCCATTAGTAATAACTCTGGTCAAAGGTGAAGTTAAATACATGGTATGAAAGATTTTTCTTTATTATGTTTCAGTGGACTTTATGTTTACCAGATTTGTTGCTGTATTTGAAGCTTTCATACCCACATCTTAATTATTAATCTTTTTTGTATTATATCATCTAATTCACGTAGATGTTTTATTTCCTGCTAAATTTCTTATTTAAGATTTTTAGCATATTTATCAGTAATTAGGAAGGCAAGGCAGGAACACACCCTGGAGGGAGCGCCAGTCCTTGTGTGTACCAACGTGTGTTTTTGGAGCGTGGGAGGAAACCGGAGCACCCGGAGGAAACCCACGCAGACACAGGGAGAACATACCACACTCCTCACACAGAGTCACCCAGAGCGGGACTCGAACCCACAACTTGCAATGAATTTTAGAAATCAAAATAGCCATGGTGTAATGTTGGAGTCACAATAAAGCTGGTCTTCTATGTAAAGACTGTCCACTATAATGGTGGCTTGTCGTCTTTCTCCTCTGTGTAACTTAATTATTGGACCAGGTTTTCTTCTTCTTTCATTGATGTCCTTGAAGTACTTGTCTCTCCTGCGATAGCTTGTTCCCTTAATTTCCTTCCCTTTACATCTGACCATCTCTTTTTGCTTGTAATGTTCAAATTTGGCTATTACTATCATAGAGGATTTGTTTTTGGCTCAGAGTCTGTGGACAGGATGAATGTAATTGTATTCAGTTTCTGAAGGGAGCTTGAGAAATGATCACATACATTTTTTTATTTTTGCTTCAGAGTCGTCCACATACTCCTCAATTCTGGAGAATGAGGTTTTCCCACATGCTACATTGAATGCCCAAAACATTCTCTTTCGGGGTGTTTTCTTTTAAGATTATGTCCATTCTTCCTAATAGTGGCTTGTAACTCCTTATACATGGATTCCAGTAGTGTGAGATTGGTGTCCATGGCAGAGTGTTTCTTGGGGTTTGCCATTGTCCGTTCCACGATGCAGTGATCCAAAAATTGCAAAGTTCCTCCACTTTTTAAATCCCGGAATTTGTATAATATTATTCCCAGAAAGAAGACTGCCAGGCGTGTTGTTACCATCAGGGCACCTTCATGCTCTTCTTCTCATGCGTCTCACTTCTTCTCGTGAGATTCTAAGCTCACGGTTCACACATCTCCCTCCTCCTCTCGGTTCCTACTGGTATTTTGTATTTTATAACTTTAATTAACAATATCTTTTCATAATACATTCCTGACCATTCAGGCTCTTAAACTAGGATACACTCTGAAGCATTCTCATTCATACAAAAAAAAAAAAAAGGTGTATTTCAGTACATTTTAGAGTCAGACTATTTTAGAATGTTTGTTCAAATTGCCTGTGGCTGTGGCGCTCATGAGGAAGGTTTAATAAAAAATTAGCTAATTAATAAATGCTTAAATTAGAGAATACTGTAGCTCCTTGTATTCGTTTAACATTCTGTGACTTTTTCACAGGAGATTGACCAATACAAATGCACCAAAATTATTTTGATTAAGATCTATTCACAATAACCTGCATTACAACTTTCGAGATATGATTACATTTCTTGAACAGTGACCATATAAAGAGAGTAATTTATTATAAAAAAAGTAAAAACAGAAAACAAAAATATTGCTTTAGCAGCAAAATGTTAGCCAAAATCTATTTGCTTCTCTAAATTCTTCCTCAGATTGGATATTTAAATTACAATGCACTGAATATAATTATTTAAAAGCTTAAGTGATTAAGTGTTAATTCCAACAGAAAAGTCTTACACCTGATAGAATTTGGCATCTTTCTTAAACAGGACGTGGCTCATTGCTCTTTTAAGATAATCATAACATTAATCATAAATTCTTACCCAACACATTGAGAGTAATCTCTGTCTCAAATGGTCCACTTGGGAATGTACTGATGATGCAGATGTAGTGTCCTTCATCTAACAATGTAACATTCTTCAGACGAATGGTACCAATGAACTCTTGAAGGTTGCCAATGAATTCAACTCTGTTTCCTAATCCATTTATGTTTTCTATTTTGCCATCTGCAGAAATTGTGAAGAAATTCCTATTTGTTTGTGTTTCCCGTGTCCTTTTTTGCCAAGTTATCCGTACCGGTGTCTCAGTTGTTTCCACCAGCTGACAGAACAAGCTTGCATCTTCTCCTTTTTTAACAACTACACTCCGACCGATGCTCCTTACAGCTGTAAAAAAAATGCATATAAATGTTAGTTAAATGATAATGTGTATATATATATATATATATATAAATTAATTGGAGACTGTTTTGTAACAAATAAGCAACACCATCTATATTTACGTCTAAAATGATTGGCACACCAGCACTTTCAGAAAAAGACATTTTTGTGTAACGAATAACTCACAGTTCAAACATTCTCCCACTCTGTTTACACAGAGTTTCTGTTGCACAGTTTGAGCTATTTCTTTAATTCTGAGACACCAGTTCTTAAACAGGCTACGGTTTTGTTTTTCTGAATTTTTGCGCGATACTCATTTTTGCCTTTTGGACTTGTTTATCTCTCCGTACTGACTTCTGAGTTTTGGAACATTTCTTCTGGTTTGGACCTCACTTTACTTATTGTGTTTAATAAATATCTAAATGATTCTCCCCCTCGGTGAGTGATTTGTGATATCTACACATCCATAAACTGTGTTTATTAATGAACAGTAGTTGGTGATGACTCAGATAGTCAAATACTAAATTGTACAAATCATTGTGTTAATTCATAATGGTTCTAAGAATTGAAAGTGATAATTGCTGTGTCAAATTGACACAACAGTTGATAAAACAATCTTCTTTTGGTGTTATTGGTTTTAGGAGAAATATCTTCACTTGTTTTAGCACGGCTACTGTTTTCGTTTATCTCCTAGCAACGGTGCCGCTGTGTGTCCCACGGAAATCTGTGCGGTGCAGGGAGATTAGTTCAGATACGTTAAGGTTTTATTCACATATAAACCAAAAGGAACAGAAGATTTTCAAAATGTAGTGGAGTTAAAGTAAAATGTCGCCCAAAATGAAAATACTTCAGTAAAGTACAGATGCACAAAAAAGACTTAAGTACAGTAACAAATTACATTTACTTTGTTATGGTGCTTATTTTATAAATGTCAAGAGATGGCTCGTCTTACAGACTGTGGTTAAGCCGGTTGTTTTTTGAGAAAGAAGTTAAAACTCTCTTTTTTTAAAACAGATTTTTGTGTGCAAATACTAGTGACTGAGCGGTAAAACAACCTGTCGTTACACTTATATAGCGCCTTTCTAGATACCCAAGGATGCTTTACAATCCACACTGCTCAGAATGCTCAGAACACTCAGTCCACACACACACACACACACACACACACACACACACACACACACACACACAGGCGTGAATGTGAAAACAATGTGCGTGAAGTCCTCAAAATGAAAGGTAATTTCTAATAAGTAATCAATACTACCAACAGATATCATTTCAGTGTTTACCATACTATGTACCTATGAAATGAGGTGATGTTACTGTATATGGCGGCACGGTGGAGCAGCAGGTAGTGTCACAGTCACACAGCTCCAGGGACCTGGAGGTTGTGGGTTCGATTCCCGCTCCGGGTGACTGTCTGTGAGGAGTTGGTGTGTTCTCCCCGTGTCCGCGTAGGTATCCTCCGGGTGCTCGGTTTCCTCCCACGGTCCAAAAACACACGTTAGTAGGTGGATTGGTGACTCCAAAGTGTGGTGTGAGTGAATGTGTGTGTGTCTGTGTTGCCCTGTGAAGGACTGGCGCCCCCTCCAGTGTGTATTTCCCCGCCTTGCGCCCAATGATTCCAGGTAGGCTCTGGACCCCCCGCGACCCTGAATTGGATAAGCGCTTACAGATAATGAATGAATTGCTGTATATTTTTGAGTAAATTGCATCCAAAATCTCACGTTTTTAAATGTTTTTTAATGATTAGTTAATTTTCATGCTCCATAGAATTGTCATTTGTAATAAGTAGCCAATATAAGCATCCAATCTCATTTCAATGTTTAGTGCATTGTGATCTTATGAAATATACATTGATTTTAAGACAAAACACAAGTTTAGATTTTATTCAGTAGTATAATTCAATGTCCAAGTGCATTAAAATAAAAAACAAGGTGTGTACCCCTTAAATCTTTAAAAGGATGTTAGAATATTTCAGCTGAATGTCAACACCAGTCGTAACACTACATTTATTTTAATAACAATCTCTACACAGAGCAAATATAACTGAAATAGAATCATTGAAAGGGCTACTGTTCTGACATGACACACAAGAATGACTTGATAATAAGCGGGTGACATTCAGGTAGTGCACTTTCATTCTGCAGCAAAACCATGCAACTGAAGCTTTCCCTTTAATAATGATCTAAATTTGGAATAATAAATTTTATTATTATTATTATTATTACTATTATTATTATTATTAAATTACAGAGATGGGACAACCCAAAAGGCCTTTATTTTCAAATAACACACCAGAATAACTTGATATTAAGCGAGTGATATGTTCAGGTGGTTTATAAATAAAGGTTTATAAAGTGAAAGTTTGTTTGTGCAAACTGGAGGATTCAAGCACACAGCAAATATACACAACAGAATGACCTGATATTGAGTGAGTGATATATTCAGATGGTGTTCTTTCATTCTGCAGTGAAATTATTCTGTGCAAACTGAAGCTTTGCTTTTAATATTATATTACTTTGGAATTTAAATTACAGAGGTGGGACAACACAAGGGACCTTTATTTTGAAATGATACACCAGAATGACCTGATATTATATAAGTGATAAACAGGTGGTGTACTATCATTATGAATTGAAAGTGGTGTGTGCAACCAGAAGGATTCCTTTTAATAAAAAAAATCGAAATTTAGAATAACAAGAGCAAAGAAAAACTAGGCAAGCATAGTTTTGCCTGACTGCCGTTAGCCATATAGCCGTTGTGTTTCTTTGTTTACATGTGTTTTTTATACTGTGAGTGTACAGTACAGAACATATGAAGGGCAGGTAATACATGCAGAAATGAAAAAAGGAGCACAAAGTCTTTTTATAATATATAATATATGGTCATGTGAAAAATTTGGGATACAAAATAAAAATCTTTGTCTTTTTGAACATATTTAAACATATCGACATTTGAGCTTAATTTGAACAGCACTGAGAGGTGAGCTTAAATAACAACAAATAAAACTGAAGAAATTACTTATAAAATTATAAAATGTAATGAACAAAAATGTACATTTCTTGTCAGGAATAAGTTAGGACACCCTATGCCCTAATAGTTAATATTTCTCCCTTTGGCTTTTCCTTGAGCCATTGAGAATTTACTGGAATGTTTTGGGTCATGGTCATGTTGCATGGACCACATCCACTTCAGCTTCAATTTTTGGAAAAAAAGTCTCACATTTTCTTCAAGCACCCTCCAATACAGTAAAGAATTCATAGTAGATTATCTGATAGAGAGCTTGCCAGGCACTGGTGCAGCAACACAGCCCCAAACCATGACATTTCCATCTCTGTGCTTCACAGCTGATAAGAGGTTCTTGTGCTCCAATGCTGTGTTGATTTGCACCAGAGCTGTCTTCTGTTACCGTGCCCAAATAATTCAGCTTTGGATTCATCTGTCCAAAGCACATTGTTTAAGAAGTCCTGGTCTTTGTTGAGGTGCTCTCTGGCAAACTTTAGTTTTGCCCTGACGTCTTTTTGAGAGCATGGGTTTCCTCCTTACACACCTCCTATGAAAATTTAATTTGTGCAGTCTTTTCTTCATGGTAGATATATGTACCTTGACATCAACTGTGGTAAGAGCTTGTGGGTCCCATTATGACATTTTATGATATCTGGACTTCTTTACTCATCTTGTGGTCTGCTCTTGGACTGAACTTGTTTGGATGGTCTAACCTGGCCTTATTGGCAGTTGGTTTAAATGTTCTCTACTTGTAAATTATTTTCCGGACAGTGGGGTGGCTGATTTCTAATTGTTTTTACATCCCTTCCCAGACTCATAAACATCTATAACCTTCTTTCTGAAGGCCTCAGAGAGCTCTTTAGATTTCACCATGATGATATCACTCACTTCAACAATCAAGGGTTAAATCAAACTAATGTCTGAGGTTTAAATAGAGCCTCCTCCAATGTCCCCTTTAACGATGGTCTACTTATTTGCAGCTGATGTGGTGTTCCTGATTGAAAATACATTTTAAATAGTAATAAATGTTGTGGTGTCCTAACCTTTACATTACATTTTATAACTTCTATTTATAAGTAATTTCTTCAGTTTTATTTGTTTAGTTCCATCTCTCAATACTGTTCAAATGAAGCTCATATTTTCCCATGTTTAAAAATGTTCAAAAAGACAAAGACTTTCATGGCTTGTCCTAACTTTTTCACATGACTGTATAACACCAGCATCAGTGTTTTTTTTTTTTTTTCATTTTATTAAAAAATAATAGATTCTCTACCACCAAAGATGGCCAAGAGCATTTTGTTGATTTTAAGAATTACAATTACTTATTTATTTAATGCGACTGATTAGAGTAAAGCACATGAAGTTTAAGGAAGCTGTGCTAGCTGTACGAAGTTTTATAAACACACTAACGCCACAAAATGTCTTCCCACCACAAAGACCCACACTCATGCGAAATACATTCACTTTTCAACATTAGGAGTCAGTCAGTAAGCGAAAATATTTCTTCAAGGGCAGCACAGTAGACAGTCCGGCAAAAATTACAGAAATGTTTTAATTTAAAGAACCCTTAATTTTGATATCACATCCACTAAATAGCAAATAATTACTTAATTGTTTACTCATCTATTTATTTTTAAGTGAACGAATTGCAATTTGTGTGCACAATTTAGCTAATTCGAGTGAACGAATTAGTTATTCGTGTGCATTTGTTGTTTATTTGAAGGCTGTTTCAGTTCGTTTCTAACTAAGCCTACATATTGTTCTTTATATATTTATATTAGCGCGAGTTTAAAACGCTTAATGTCTCTGCGGAGGCTGACGCGCAGATAGAAGTCTAACCAACTTTCACAGGAATTATGTAAAATATCTATGGCTCCTAAGTTATAAACAGGACAATTGTGTGAAATGTAAGGCTCTGGAATTCGATCCAGTGCAAATAATTATTCTATTTTGGTGTCGTTGTGTTTAAATGACAACTATGAGCTTCTAGTGCTCAGCTGAAAAGATGATGCACGCCGTTTACTTCAACACTTCCTTACACTCACTTCATGATCCATATGTAGACAGTGTGATCAACACCGAACTGATATCTTTTGTCTTTACGGACTAAATAAGGTCATTTTACTTCATGTGCAGTGACTGCAGTCATTAGCTCGCACATTATAAGAGTTTTGGCAAAAGGCAGCTGGCTTCTACGGAGCCCCCAGAGAATCAATTCCTTATACGTGCGCACGAATAACTAATTCGTTCACTTGAATTTCGTTCACTCGAATTAGCTAAATCGTGCGCACAAATTGCAATTTGTTTACTCGAATTAGCCAAAACGTGTGAACGAATTGTAAATCGTTCATTCGAATTATTATTTTTTTACCCATGTCCCCTCCAGGACTCCGCAATTTCCTGTCAGTAACTTGTGTTTTTTTTTTTCTTTTGAAATCCGTTCACCTATATGCTCTTACCGTAATGTTCAGCGTACCAAGCGTTTCCAAGTTAAGGTTGGCTTAACCGCAGTCGAAAAGACGAGCCATCTCTGGCCATGTGTAAAATAAGCTGGATGCTTGTTTAAAGAAATGATAGCACTGAACGCTTTGGCAGATCTAACCTTCTTTTGAAACTGAATATGGAAAGGAAACTAACTTTGCCGTGGTGAAAATCACATGTCTCTGATAAAGACCAATTCAGTAACTTAGCACCAACCGTTCATGGAACACTTTGTGTGTTAGACAGATGGTTAGACACTGAATCATTACCTGTAATTTGACTGTAGGGCAGAAAGGACAAAACCACAAAAATAAGAAGACTCTTCTTTGACAAAGATATCCCGGTAGTGGACATGCGACATCTATTCACTGAAGGAGGTGGAGGATCTCCAGGTCCGAGTCTCTGTGGTGTGTTTCTCCAAAACATATCTAGATAACTGCAAACAGTAAAGTTTCTCGCGACACTAACGTGGTTATTATAAACAAGTGTATACGCCAAATGACTTTTTTTTTCATTGCAGTAACTATCGCTACATATTGTGAACGTATTCCCACGTAGTGCCGCTCCATGTTGATATTTCAAACATAATTTCCCTAAAACATATCGCTAACTGTTGCGAAGCTTTCCCAAAACCATTCGGACAGTAAAGTGCTAGGTCGGTAAAGTTAGGTTTATATTGGATATTCAGTGGATATTCGGGTTGCGCCCCTCCCCCTGTTCACAAGCAATGTCCTAAAATCTCAGAAACTTCATTTTCTTGAAAGTCGAGTATCAGAGAACAAACCACAGTTATTAAAATTTGCCAAAATACCACATCTTTCCATTTCGCGAAGTAAATTTACTGAAAATAGCCGGAATGGCTGCAGCGGGGGGGGGGGGACCTATCTAAAAACATAAACCATGCACATAGATGAGCAGCGAGCTAGTGATACTTATAAAGACTCAAAACATAACGTACAACAAACGGGAGGTACACACCTATATCCAACCTTAACAACCTAATCAATGTTATTTATTTATACATTTAGTTTTGGGCAATACACATTGTAAACATATACATGAAGTGCATTTATAGCAAATAAAAGGTTACAGCGAAGCATCCATCCATACGGAGCCCTGGAGGGGACATGACTAAAAAAAAATAATAATTCGAGAGAACGATTTACAATTCGTTCAAACGTTTTAGCTAATTCGAGTGAACGAATTAGTTATTTGTGCGCACGATTTAGGTACTTCGAGTGAACGAAATAGTTATTCGCAGGATTTAGCTACTTCCAGTGAAAGAAATAGTTATTCGTGCGTGAATAAGGAATTGATTCTCTGGGCTCCATAGAAGCCAGCTAAGACTGAGTTTTAGGGCCAAAGCGTTGAAAAAAATAACAAGATTCTGAGATTAAAGTCAGAATTCAGAGGAAAAAAAAACTAGGAATAATTCTGAGAAGAAAAATAATTTGAATAATTCTGAGAAAAAATCTCGGAATAATTTGCTGTGTATAATGGAGCAGACACAGTGTAACTGTGGAATGCAGTGTGTTGCTTAAGTCATGCTATGGTATAGATTTCAGGAATAAACACTCAGTTCTCTTCCACATCAGGACCACAGTGTGATTAGTGTTTAAGGACCCTATGTATATAGCTACTTTGTCATTCCACTTTTTATTCAGTGCCTCTTTCAGTTGCATTTAAACAGTAATCATGTGGACATAGCCATATTCAATATGTTGTTTTATTTTCTAAATACATTTAGCAGACACTTTTATCCAAAGCGACTTACAATGATAGTACAAAAAATATAAAAATTAAAACATTGAACAATGCAACAGTAAAAGATGATGTCTATACGCATCAGATAGTTATACTGGCTAATGCAGGTGTTCTCTAAAGAGCTCAGTTTTTAGGAGTTTCTTAAAAGCGGCGAGGGACCCCTGCTCTGGTGGAGGTAGGCAGCTTGTTCCACCATCTGGGAACTATGGAAGAGAACAGTCTGGATCGCTTAGTGCGGATGTTGGGTAAAGCAAGGCGACGTTCAGTGGAGGAGCGCAGTGGCCGAGGCGGGACATAGGCCTTTAGGAGCAAATGCAGGTAGTGGGGCGCCTGCTCTGTCATCACCTTGTAAGCAATCGTGCAGGCTTTATATTTGATTTTAATTTTACCTAGAGGCTGCTTTTTTTTTTTTTTCATATTTCTCAATGTATAGCCCTGAAATCTTACTCCCGCATCGGATATCTTGACACAGATTGTTAGTGTGAGGTGTCAGTTACTTGAAAACCTAAGAATTTTTGATGCTAATTTATTACATCTCATATTACATGTGACAAAATAAATTTGTAGCATAAGACAGACTTATTTTTCTTGATATGCTAAGCTCTGGGATGTATGACTGATAAAGTTCTGACAGTCACAGCAGGCCCAGACTTTCAGGAATTTAGTTCAGGGCAAATATGGACAATATCCCAACAAATAAAAAACATTTTGGTACTTTGGCAGTTTTCTCAGCTGCTGATACTAATTACAATTATTATTATTATTATTATTATTATTATTATCTTTTAAAAATATGATGAAATAATACTTGTTTATTTAGAATACACACAATGAAGAATTATTTAAGCTTTTTAGTTTATATTTGTTGATCTAATGCAGACTTACAAAGCTGATTATATAAGTTGTGTTTAAACCCTGAATCGGTGCACGAACCCATGGCATGTAGTTTCACATGATACAATTAATGATCACGAAAATGATGGATCCAGAGCGAATAGAACTCCGGCGCCCACGAGGCTCCATCGCGTTACTGCTCAGACTCTACACAAAATTAAAGCCTTATGCATGAATTATTTATTAAACGCATTTGCACGACATGACGCAGCCCCTGACTGAGATGCATAAAGCTTTAGTTTTTTTTTTTTTACGAGTCCGAGCCGTAACGCGATGGAGCCTCGTGGGCGCCGGAGTTCTATTCGCTCTGCATCCATCATTTTCGTGATCAAACACACCATTGCCAGTCTTTAAACAAAACAGGGACTTTTGTTTGGGCCGCTTTAGAGCGAGTTCACTGTTTACGTTGTTTTACAAATTCAAGGCACAAGATTTTGCATGCAATTATGAGCGCGGGATTCGCTGTTTCACTACTTATAGATTGAATCAACGCTTCTCACAAACAATTCCTGCATTTATGAACACATTTTAACAAGCTGTATATCAGAGGTAGAAAATTTGCCGATCAAAAGCTTTTTTGGTGATTCAGAACGTACACAACCACGGAGATTCGTGCGCAGTGATTAATTTAACCTCTCACGGGTGTGTCTTACGCTTTTCATGCAGTCGATTACAGTGACGCAGCACAGCGGAGAAACCCACAGCATTACTTCACAATTAGGCGCACGGTGGCAGCCTAATAATTTCACGAATGAAAAGCGTGTTCACCCTCATCATTAAATCAAAACAACAGTGAAATGACAATCATTGCTCACATTCAAGGTTTAATTTAGAAACAGGTCCTAGTTATGAATTAGAGGTGGGAGGAACCAGTTGTGAGGCCTGTATCTCTTAAACAGGCCGCTCTTATCGCTGAAGCACAAGGCTGTGCTTAACTTATTGGTGTTTGATTTTCTTGTACAGGAATCATAACTTCTGAACACGATTATTAATCAAAGGCCCCACGTTGGGTGCCAATAAAATATATATATATATAATATGTAGTGGAAATAGTATGCACACATTGAGGTGGCATAAGCACTACATAGCGGAGTCAATGATAATTAATTTTTATTTTATTAATAATTAATTATTTAATTCATTCTGCTAAACTCCATGTTTGGGAGCCATTAAATAATATGTAGTGTCTTTACCTATCTAATTTTCAGCTTAGACAAGAAGGCCATCTTCACATATTATACAGCAGAATTAGCTAGAATTAACTATTATTAATGAATTATGCTCATTGACCCGCCGTGGGTTCTTGACTCTGAAATGGAATCTGAACAGTGGCGGATGCTGGTCTTTCAAGGAGGGGAAGCTCAATTTCGGCCTACATCATAAAATGTGTGGGTTTATTTATACGTAAATTCTACCCTCCGTTCCTTTTCAAGAAAATGATCTGTGACCCTGTCGTACCAACAAGGCGTCTTTTCCAGGGACTTGACTAGTGTCCTCTCAATGTCCAGCAGAGCTAGGCTGCTTAAACGGCCTTGGCCCATGTGAAGTGTGTCCGCCTGTGCTCCCACGGATCTCTACACCAAAGGATCGCTGATTCGCTCATTTCGCTGTCAATCAAAAAGGGATTCAGCTTCAGACAGATCATCCAATCATCATGCAGAAGCTGAGCGTCCGGGCCAGCCGAGGCCAGCCCACTGCCCCATAGACCCCCAGAGACGCTGAGCGTCCGATGGGCGGGACAAAGCCCAGCATTTATCCATTGACTCGTCTCGTTTCGCTGCACTTCGCTGCTTCGCTATTGAACTCTGTGGACGCTCAGCGTCCTCACTGTTTAAAGCACTGTGAAGCTGCGGGAATGATTGAGAGGAAAGCCGCGTCTTTACCAGTGATAAGAAGCTGCTTCTGAACAAAAGTTGAGCGCGTTGTAGTGCATATTTATTCACTGACATGTACACACAACAGTATATATTTGATCACTTATTTTTTGACATTTTAGGGGAAGCTGAGCTACCCTTGCAGTCTTAGAGCAATCGCCACTGAATCTGAACTAGAAGTTATAATTCCATACAAGGTGCACACACAAACAAATAACCAAGGATTGGTTTTATCACACAACTGGTTTATTAATTGTAATATCAAATAATGAATATTAATTAGACATTTATATAATGAAATGGATTACAGCGATATATGAGGGAACAGGGAGATTAATATATGAGGGAATTTCTCTATGATAATTATTACCCTACGTTCTGAGAAAGGCTATTGTTTATCCCAGCAAGCATTTCAGTACCAACCCATGAGCCATGAGAGACATGGCTAAATTTTTTTTTCAATGCTCAGACACACATTCACAAGCCTTTTGTTTCTGCTGGAAATTATTTTAAACGTAATTCATACAAAACAAAATAAAATGTCACCTCACATTTAGAGTGGAATTACTACAAGTGGCATGCATTTTTTTTTATCTCATTTGTTTAGCATGCTGTTCCAACCCAGCAATATTTCCCCACACTTTCAGAACCACTGGTTTAATCAGAGTCTGAATTGAAAACATTCATGAAAACGTGTAAAACAGTACCACTCAGTGGTGAAACTTGGAGTTGCAGTATTCAGTTTAGTCTTTCTGTTCAGTGCTTGTGGCACAATGGCGCACAGCTCCAGGGTCCTGTGTGAGAATGTGTGAGAGTGTGAGTGTGGGTAGGCTCCGGACCCACCGCCACCCTGAACTGGATAAGACGTTGAATGAATGAATGTTAAGTGCTCATTTTTTTCTTTTTTTTTTCTGTCTGAAAGGCTGCTGACTGGCAGAAAGATCAACACAGAAAAAGATGCAGTTGAGGTGAGTCTTTAAGTCTCTCCTATGCAGTTTATTGTAGAGCACTTATGTCCATCACAGACCTCAGGTAACACTGCAGTCTGTTCATATTCATGGTGATGTAATACAGTGACACAGGGACTAGGTTCATGGAGGACATCATTTGAACGTAATTAATTTACGGCTGGTTTCAATTTACAGGCGAACACTAATAAGTAAACAACTAAATATACAAACAATTACACCATAATAGTATATAGTAATAGTATTATAGTTCTTCTGAGTGTCTTGTGATGCTTGTGTTACTCAGGTGATGGACCTGCTGCATGTGATGGGTCCGAACACTGTGGTCATCACCAGCTCTGACCTGCTCTCTCCTCTGGGGGATCAGTTCCTGGTGGCTCTGGGGAGCAAGATCACTGGTAGAGCCTCGTGTTCATTCTTTTATTCATACAGCTAGAGGGAAAGCACAGAGCTGATGATGGTGTCATGGCACTCGGCTGAACTGAGTTGAAAAACTTTTTTCAATATTAAATATTGCCACAATGCCCTGTTTAACCGAATTAATGCAGAATTTAAAGAATATTCAAATATGAATTTAAAAGTAGGTGAACTCTGTTTAGTGGGTTTGATTCCTGCTCCGGGTGACTGTCTGTGAGGAGTGTGGTGTGTTCTCCCCGTGTCCGTGTGGGTTTCCTCTGGGTGACTGTCTGTGAGGAGTGTGGTGTGTTCTCCCTGTGTCCACGTGGATTTCCTCCGGGTGCTCGGGTTTCCTCCCACAGTCCAAAAACACACGTTGGTAGGTGGATTGGCGACTCAAAAATGTCCGTAGGTGTGAGTGAATGTGTGTGCGTGTCTTTGTTGCCCTGTGAAGGACTGGCGCCCCCTCCAGGGTGTATTCCCGCCTTGCGCCCAATGATTCCAGGTAGGCTCTGGACCCACTGCGACCCTGAACTGGATAAGGGTTACAGGCAATGAATGAATGAATAAATGAATGAACTCTGTTTATGCATAGTATTTTTTTTTTTAATGAGGCACTTCTGGCTCTTCACGTCTGCTCCAACTTGTACAAATTTTGAAGCATGAAAACATGATTTTAAAGACTGTTAAGTAATGTACACTTTAACATTGAAATATCATTATATTTTATTCTCTATACATCACCCTCCCTTCATTCAAAGAATAAGGAAGGCTTTGTGAATTTTACTTTTCTGATTTATAATTCTGGTGTGTGTGTGTGTGTGTGTGTGTGTTGTATGGGTTGGGTGTGTGCATGCCTGTGCTCTTGTGTTTCAGTGAAAGCAGATGGCACGAAGGAGAAACAGCAGATCAGAATGGACATCCCTAAGGTGGATGCTGTGTTTGTGGGTACAGGAGACCTGTTTGCTGCTTTGCTGTTGGCCTGGACTCACCACCACCCAAACGACCTCAAGGTATGGTTTGGATGTGTTTTGAACAGTATTTTTTTTCAGTATGGGGTTTGAATAGCGTTTATGTTTGCCTAGGGTTAAACTGATTCTGGATAAATTAAGCCAAACCATCTCACCACCTCACTGTGCTTCCTGTTTCCCTTTGACGTATTTCCTGTAACAGAGGAAGTTTATTGCTTTTTGCCAGACCACCCTAGATGAGACGTTTTCTCTTACTGACTGATTGACTCCTAACGAGGAACTGGAACAGTTTCAGTTCATGAACTAAATTCACTAAAACCTTCTGCATGTTTTCACTGATGTAAACTGGTTCGTGAAAAAGAAAAAAGTTAGTTCCCAGCAGCAGCCAAAGATGAATTGAATCTTCAGCACGAACTGTGACGTGGTCCATGGGCGTGTGGAGGGTCAGTTCAGGAAAGAGTTCAGAGCCTCACACACAGCGTTATTCCCCAGTGGAGCTGGATGAGGTCATTTACAACCTTTCATATAAACAAATAATAGGAAATAAGATTGTGTGTGTTTCTGGGGCTGTGTTTGGCCAGAGCCTCGGCTCAGTGTTGGTTAGTTCACAAGCTCAGCAGGACGCCTCTGAACACTGCAAAATTTACAGTGTTAGATAGATAGATAGATAGATACTTTATTGATCCCCAGGGGAAATTCAAGGTCTCAGTAGCTTACAGACTTACAGACATCACATACAACAATCACTAAACAGCAATGGACTAATAAAGTTAAAAAACAAAAAACAAAACCCTAAAACAAATATCAAAATATCAAAATCAAATACCCAAGAAGTTGACATAGTGTGCTTAAGAATAATCAATCAATCAATCATCAGAATAATCAAACATAGCCTGGCAAGAGTCTGTGATACTGTGAGCAGCTGAGGATGATCTCTTGAGTGTTATATCTCACAGAGAGAGGAGCACTGCTGAATTTGACTCATTTCACCTGAGTGTGGGTCTTTGACTGAAATAGTGTAAAGGGAAGTGGAGGGGGGACATTTTGTGGCGTCAGTGTGTTTATAAAACTCCAAACAACAGCCTCCTTAAACTTCACCTGCTTTCACCTGTTTCACTGAATAAATAAGTAACTGTTAATTCTTAAAATCAACACAATGTTCTTGGTCTTTGTTCTTTGGTGGTGGATCGTCTACTGTTTATTTTTAAATAAAATGAAGGAGAAAAACACTGATGATGGTGTTATTTTTTATGAACGAAACGCTGTGCTCCTTTTTTCATTTCTGCATTTATTACCTGCTCCATATTTTCTGTACAACACACTCACAGAATAAACACCACATGGAAACACAGACATTGATATGAAGCACCACAGCTTCTCCACACCTTTCAATGTCAAGGGGGTGTATTTTGGGCTTGCCTAGTATTTTTTTTTTCTAGTTTGCCTAGTCTTTACGTTTTTTTTCACTACTTTGCAGTGTGTGGACTACAATTCCTTACATATGCATCTCATGGTAAAGAACTTCAGAAGCATTTGTTTTCTTGCCTTTATTCAGTCTCTGCTGCATTGTGTTTCTGCTTGTATGGTTTTGACAGGCCGCCTGTGAGAAGACTGTCTCCGTGATGCAGCACGTCATTAAGAGGACAATTAACTTTGCCAAGGGTAAGAAGCAACAGAAGCTGTCTGTTTGAGAGTGCATGTGATGTGCATGAATAATTTCATCTTTTTAAAAAATTAGGAAATAGATTTAAAAAGCAAAAACTTCTAAAGTAAAGGAAGAAGCTGCAGGTGTTCTCTGACAGACAGACTGAACCCCTACAGTCTAGGCCTCAGCTGAATGTGTGTGACATTATTTGGGTCATGTGGTCAGAAAATGCAGCCACATTGTAAGACTGAACTTTAAAGACCTATATATATATATCCTGAGGTGTGGGCGGAAATGGTTTGGTGAGTCATTAACAATGAACTGCTTTTAATAAACTATAATTCTCACTGAATGTGATGTGTGTGTGTGTGTGTGTGTGTCTATCAGTGGCAGCCGGGCCTGACTGTAGGCCGAGCCCGGCACAGCTGGAGCTGAGGATGATCCAGAGTAAAGGAGACATTGAAGATCCTGCCATAACTGTGGAGGCCGTCCTGCTGTAGGGTCACCTCTCCGTCCCTTGTCTGACCTGCCTCAGAACCGCCCGCTTCTTACTGGACACCTGTGGGGCCTCAGAGAATGCAAAATAGTGGTCAGGTGATTCTACATAGTTCTGTGATAAGGTTCTAGTGCAGTGTAGAAAAGGTAACTAAAACATGCAGCTGTATGGTACTTTTGGGCCGTCCAAATCCTAACCCGGCCAAGTCAGTAAATACACTTTTAGGATTAGTTTTGCTCACATTCCAGATGTAATCTGAAGCCGTCTGGTCACATGGTCTGTTTTATATGTTTTAGAAGAAGACTATTAGTGTTTCTGAAACTTCTCTAATGAATCTTAAGTGCTCTGTCAATGGAGGATTTAGAATTTTGAACACATGAATATATACTCATTATGGCCAAAAGCTGATGGAAACGTGCTCGTCCTGATGGGTGTTTGTCCCCCTCTTCACAGCAGTAACAGACATTACTCTTTTAGGAACCACATCAGTGAGGATTTGATCTGAAGTTAGGTGCTGATGTGGATGATTAGTTCTGGAACACAAAGGCCCTTAAATCCACTACACAGCTAATGCTGATTCTCCATTCCTCCAGAGAACATAACTCCACTGCTGCACAGCCCAGTCCTGCGGACTTTATACCCATTTAGCTGACTCCTGGCATTGGGCATGATCATCTGATTTTCTCTCTTCATTTCACAGCTTCTTTGGAGAATGGAATTCGACAAACACCAGTTATAAAAGGTGTCTCAAACTTTGAACCAATAGGATATTGTCCCAGGCACTGGTTACATTCTCTTCATTTCTTCCTCTTTCCTTTCTTCATGGTGGTGAGATGTTGTCTCTGTTAATTCCTGAGAAAAACCTGGACGTACTCTGATTGTATTTGGAGGTTTTTGAGTTTGAAGAATGTCTTTCCGCCAAGTGCCGATCCTGAACATGCTGCTTTGTGTTAAATGAGAAAACTGAGATTATGTAACTTTATATGACTAATAATATCTGTGTTTTAATGACATTTCCCTACAGTACAAGAATAATTACACAAATAAACCTACTGCTTATTGTTAACTGGATTCATTTCTTTCCTTCTTTAACCAGTATCTGTGCTACACACCAGAGGGCATTGTTGATCGCACTCTTTAGGCGTGGCACTACAGGAAGAGAGATATGTCTTGTTTATTTCAGGACACTAGCAGTTCCGCTTTGTTTTTATGTGTGAACGTTTTAGATGTGTAAAGCTGTAACTTGTGAAATTTGCAGGAAAGCATCCTCTTGAGCTTATAACATGTCACATGTTTGCATTTTGTGAGGACTCTTACGTAGAGCTGGGCGATGCAGCCAAAACTATCACAATATGTTTTTCTATAAATATATATCTCACAATATTAACATTCTGCCTCATTGTGACAAAGGAAATCCTTCTAAAATTGTAGCCTGAATACACCAAATTTTCATTACTATACAATATTTAAATTTTTATTATAAATACCATATATATAAATAAATAAACAAACAAACACTCCCAGGTGCTGAACAGAGAACATATTGCACTTATCCCATTAGAGGCTTAGAAGAGTGGGAAAGCTAGAATGTTTATCCAGTTCAGGGTCACGGTGGGTCTGGAGCCTACCTGGAATCAATGGGCACAAGGCGGGAGTGTTGAGTGTTCAAGACAAAATACACCCCAAACACAGAGGGAACAGGAGACTATAACATATTTAATATATATATAATACACACACAAGCTCTAGTATTAAACCTGTTATAGACTTTGTTTACTTCTCACGTTCATGTGGTCTCTTATGCTGAGTACAGTCGCCTGATAGCGTGCAGCTGGGTGTGTAACCGGGAATAGAAATGAAGGTCCATAGAGCTCTATTCCCCAAAGCTTATGATCGTTATCAAGAAAAAATTACTCGCAAAACAAATCGAGATCATTTTATCACCCAACACCACTCTTACCAGTTAGAAACCAATTAGGAAATATCTCAAAAATAAAGGAAATTAACTGCAGGGTGAAGTGTAACAGTTTTTGCTGGTGGACTATATGCCATCGTTTTTACACCTTCCAGCAAAGTGTAAACACAGAGTTTCTCTTACTGCTGTGAGTTTATAAGCTTCAGTGTGGCATACTTCAGTTTGATTCAGTCAGATTACTGACTATTGGGAAACATGCATTTCAACACACTTCAAGCTTTCACAGTGTTTTTGCAACTACTCCACTGTCCTCTACAAAAGATGTTGAGAAAGTTACGCAGTTGCCCTGATATTTTCTTCCACTGAAAATTAGCACATTTCAGGGAGGACTCCTCACAGACTTTAGCCTACAGCTGCAGTTGGGACAGACTTTTATTCACAAGCTCCCTGTTGAAACAGCTGCAGAAGCAGAGACCACAGCAGAACCACAAGCTGCGGTATGGCCTTTAATCACATTATGAAAAAAGCCACAATTTCAGTGCATTTTCACATTAATTTTGGTGTCTACAGCTCACCAACCTACAAACAGTGCAGTCAGTAAAAATGGGCCTAAAATGTGAATATTGTGAAATATAACGAGCTCGTTCAATACAGAAAAACGTATTGTGACAACATTTTTGGCCCAGCTCTAGTTCAAACAATTTTATATGTTTTTTTTTAATTTTTATTATTTGCTGGAGGTCACCCACAGACTCACAGACACCTGAGATAATTAAGGTACTAAAATACTCAACAAAATGTTTTTTTTTTTCCTTCAAATATTGTAAGTGGAGACACAGACCACAAACTTTGGGAAGCAAAGTTCAAACATCCAAACTAGTATAAGTTGTCAAAACTTTTAAAGATCACTGCAGTTCTCTGTCTCAAATTTCAGTGGCTTACTCTGAAACTAGACTCAGTTCTCTTCAGTAGCTGTCAATACTGTGTCTAATCTCTAAAATTGTAGACTTCTGCTTTACCAGATAAGGACCCAGTTCATTTCCCGTTAATTCAGTGTACGTTCATCTCCATTTTTAAAGACTAAACTGAGACATTAACACAAGTTACAGCTGATATTTCCTTGGGGTAATCAGGGGCAGATGTGGTATTTCTGGGAGCTGTATCTGAAGAGAATGCAAAATATTTAAACGTTCTTTCAAATATTTTTATGCAAAACACCATTTCACCTGTCTTGTACTGCTTGTTATTGCAGTCAGAACTGAGCCATTAGATTTTCATGTTTTAACCCATTTAAAGAAGAGAAGCAATAGTAAAAGACGGTGTGGATTGCGATCGCAGGGCGATGTTAAATTGCCATTAAGCTCTAAGAGATTCTTTGTGTAGATCTTGTCTAAGATGTCTGCAGCAGAAAAGCTGAGATCTGGAAACACGCTGATAGTAGTCCTTCCTGTCAATGTCACTGCTCCAGATTCCAGCAGAATCACTGATACAGCTACTTTACTGAAGACTGGAAGGGAAAAACAATCTTGGTTAAGTGCAGTTCTGGTGTAATGTCAGCTTCCTTGTTTTCCCTCCCTTTTTTCACACCAAAACAATGACAATCTATACAACGATGATCTATCAGTGATCTCACATATATTATGGAAACACAACACAGAAACGCTGAACGGTCTACTTTTAAATTACAGTGATGAATTACAGACTTAAGAATTAATCAACTTACGAATTCACCGTGATATGAGCCGTCGCTTGGTCAATTTTTTTTGCTTTAAGATGCGAGCTGAGTTACGAGCGAGCTTACGCCACCCACCACTAGGTAGCCCAGCGAGTGTTCCGTTCACATGGTTATCGTGTCTTTGTCGTACGCTGTTTTTGTAGCATTAAGTGTGGAGCAAATAAGTTATGTTAAAAGATAAACTCCTCCAACCTCCTTCAGCGTCTTTGTCTGATCTTCAAGGTAAATAGTTAATTTCTTTAATTATGTATTATTTTATTATTTATTATCATTTTTATACCTTATTTGTTATTTATAAAGTATATGTTTCTTATTTGTAAAAATGTAACAAAGTGTATTTCAATTCATTTTAATGGGGAAACGTAATTTGATATAAAAGCTAGTACCACAGAACGGATTAAACTCGTAAGTCAAGGTATTACGTTAGGTTTTTAATTTTTTACTTTATGTCCATTTACTTATCAATATCAGACAATTAATGCTTTATGTTTAACTGACAATGGCCAACGTCTTAATCCTTTGGTATTTTAAGAGACCGCAAATAAAAGTCAATTTTTTTGTCAAAATGTTATGATTAATATTCAAAACGTTATCGTTTATTTTATAAGACACTTTAAAATGCAGAAAAATAATATGACATCTTTATTAAAAACTTTTTCTTTATGTTGAATTTCAAAATAATTAACTTTTCTTGTAGAAAATCAAGCCATTCAGACATTAGTCTTACAGGAAACATCTGCCACATTTCAGTAGACGGTTGAGTGCTGTTGTGAAAAAGATAATAGAGCAGTTTAAACAAAGCCAAGCAACTGTAACTTGCTTCTGGAGATAACACCTCTCTAATTTTGCCTACAGACAAGAGAGAGAGAGAGAAGTACTGCTGTAGTACTATGGAGTATCTGGAGCATATTTTACAGTGACCCTGAAATGGACAAGTGGAAAAGAAGATGAATGAATGGAGCATATTTTACTCTGAAGGTCAAAGCACAGATCTTCAAAGTAAAATGTCATGTGAAATATGATACATATGAAAAGAAAGTAAATATGACACAGAAAAATAAAAATAGAAATGCATTCTACTGAGCGGGGAACTAATGAAGGACGATACTGCATTGAAAAGAAAGTGAAGAAAAACAAAAATAGAGAAGTACACTGAGGCGGGAACAAGAGGCTGCTAACGTTGTCACAGATGGTAATTTGTCAGTGTTTTTCCACCATAAACAGAGCTGAAACACCACATGGCCTCTCCCTATTCAAATGGATTAACGGTTAGCAGATTTTAGAGTATCAGTATCCTGGCAACAATGACACCTATCAGGATATAACATGTTGAGGTTGTGAGCTTCTGTTTTATTCATAGTCATAGCATATGCTGTATATGCAGCAAAGATCTGCATGTGTTGTTTTTTTAAATCAGGCAGGAGATGCTGATCACCCAGAGACATTACTAATTACTAATTGGGTAATTGACAATAAAATATACTTTTTAATGGGCTCTAATGTCTCTATATAATGAGATTAAGGCCTTCCTCAGCACTTAAGCTGCATTGGAAATGTGACAAGTTTGCTGGTTTAATATAAGTATAAAAGTAAAATGGGTGTACTTGCCTTTAGTTTCTGTCTCTCAGTTGTGGCTTTTAAAGGAAACATGGCCCATCCAGCTTCCCTTTTTATAGTAGCCAAAGGGCCTCAGTTAACTGAAAGGGCGGGGAGGGTAGCCTATGTTAGTTGTGAGACATAAAGGATGAATAAAACTATAAAATGATTGCAAATGTACTTGTGGGTAAGATGAAATAAGATGCAGATGACGTCTCTGTTAGTCTTTGTTTGTTGATAATTATTTACTCTACAACTACAGGTCCCAGAGTGCATTGTGTTAACTACACTGAGGCCAGACATGGTGTTGTATTCTCAAAGTAAATGGATAATTTACTTAAAAAAGTTAATAGTTCCATTTGCGGACACAGTATATGAAGCCTCCGAAAGGAAGAAGCAGAAGTACGCTGATTTGGCGGCTGAGGTGAGGGAATGCGGGTAGCAGGCACATGTTAGATTGCACATAAGGGATTTTTAGCCTAGTCTGCCACATCCCTGTTTGTGCAGTTCGGAAACTAAGGGCTAACATATAGTCGTGGATGTGGATAAGGAGAGCACAGACTGGTTGGGGAAACACACTGTAAATGAGTTAGAGGTACGTGGAGGACAGGACAGGTGAGTGCTGTGTTGTGTTATTGTGGCTGCCGGTGATGTATTACGTAAAGTTCACATGGAACTGGTGGCACTGAGCATGCATTAACGGTGCCAGTGGGGCTAGGTACAACCTTAGTCACCAGGTAGACCAGTGTGGATTCACAGTTGTTGATGCTAAAAGGTGAGGTAGGATGGAGATGGGGAGGGGGGTGGGTCTGGGACGCCTGACTTCACTGCTCAACCTGGAGGTGTTGTGGGCTTAATTCAGCAAAACACCAACGAGAGGAGTTGCCTACCTTGATGACTCCTGTAAAGAGCTAGTGATGCAGTGGCAAAGGTGAGTACACATGGGCCCACTGGATCTTTCAGGAGATGATCACTGGCTGAGCCTTTTGTATTTTGACCATCCTTCAATCCATTCAAACAGTAGTTTCTCAGCTTTCTTCCACTTCTTTCAGGTTTTGGTTTCCACTTCAAGGCATTTGAGATAATTTTAGCTGAGCAACATATAATTTGCAGCACTTCTCTATATGTTTACACTCTCCAATCAACTTTTTATTCAAAGTATGTTCTTCATCAGAACAATGTGTGTATTGAGCCTTGGAATTTTCCATATAATCAGCATGTGCAACACTGGCCACCCTCCTACAATAAATAAGGGCCAAACTGACACCAATTATTCCACTTCCAATGAATGACTTCACCATTTCAAATCCTTACTGCTATTACTTTAAACATGGCCCTTTCAATGAATAATTCACAATGAGTGAATTGTTGGGGTCTGTCTTCTTTCTATTACTCTACTGCACTTACAAGTCAATTTTGTAACTGTAGAAATATCACATATGTACTTATCTATTGCTGAAGAAAACACCTGCTCAGCAATGGCCTTTCCTTTCAAAACTTTCAAGCTGCGTTCACTGACACCCTTCTGCTTTACCAGATAAGGACTCAGTTCATGTCCAGTTAATTCAGTGTACGGTCATCTCCATTTTTAAAGACTAAACTGAGACATTAATACAAGTTACAGCTGATATTTTCTTGGGGTAATCAGGGGCAGATGTGGTATTTCTGGGAGCTGTATTTGAAGACAATGCAAATTTATTTAAATGTTCTTTCAAATATTTTTATGCAAAACACCATTTCACCTGTCTTGTAGTGCTTGTTATTGCAGTCAGAACTGAGCCATTAGATTTTCATGTTTTAACCAATTTAAAGAGGAGAAGCAATAGTAAAAGACGGTGTGGATTGCGATCGCAGGGCGATGTTAAATTGCCATTAAGCTCTAAGAGATTATTTGTGTAGATCTTGTCTAACATGTCTGCAGAAGTGCAGTTCTGGTGTAATGTCAGCTTCCTTGTGTTCCCTCCCTTTTTTCACACCAAAGCAATGACAGTCTATACAACGATGATCTATCAGTGATCTCACTTATTATATTTATATATTGCTGAAGAAAACACCTGCTCAGCAATGGGCTTTCCTTTCAAAACTTTCAAGCTGTTTTCACTCAACTTGTTATTCCTTGCTGAGGGTTGTGTATATTCCATTCAGATGATATTTACCTGGACATGAGGCCTGCACAATGAACTCACCATCATGTGCACCCCAATGACATGGACACAACATTCACACAAGTTAGGAATATGGTACAGCTATTGATCTTTCAATGTGTATTTTTAGACAGTAGGGGCAAACTGGAGCAGCCAGAAATAATCCACTGAGACTTGGGCAAAATACACCAAAAGACAGTAATGAGAGACGAGCAGAACCCAGTGTTCCTGCCCAGTGATTCAGACCCACCACGACCCTGAACTGGATAATCAGTTACAGACAAACAATAAATGTATTAATTAAGAAGAAGAAAAAGTCATAAGATTTCTCACAATTTTTTTTAATCAAAGACTAGAACGTTACAAAAAACTAAATCACACAGTTGTTGCTAAAATCAGAGAGATCTGATATTTTCACTGCCGTTACACACAAGCCACAAAAAAGTAAGGCAGGAAATAACAGAAAAACAAAAAGGGTTTAGGGTAAAACAAAGCTGCTGCACTTCATACTCATACTTCAGTGTGATGCTACACTTGAGCAGAGAAAAGACATCTGGGGATTTTCTAGACAACAGAGAGGAGTATTGCTCGTCTCATGCATGGGTGAGTAATTATTTTTCTTAATGTGAAACTGATGCCAAATTCGGTCTCCAACAATTTTTTTTCAAGTATGTCCAGGTAAATTAACTACAACTACGTATAATGCATCAATTTTTATTATTAGAATTATAAAATTATATTATACATTATTAATTATACATTAATTATAACATCAAGTGAAATTTTAAATGTCAAAAGGAGTTTGCTTTTTGATTTTGTTTTACAGACATTCAAATGAAAAACGTCTTAAGTAACACACACACGGATTTTTGAAAAGTGTGGAATATGCTCCAATACGAGATGTTTTCCCAATTATCAAGCAGTTCTCCAAACACTTAACATCAAATATTATGTAAATAAAATTCACATGAACAGCAGATCGGACAAAATAATGCTACAAAGTGAAATGTTACAAAATATGTATTATTCAGTTTCATAAGAGATGAGACCGACAAAAGCCTGCTGAATTGTTTCTATGACACCTAGTAGATATGGTACCTATGATTATCCTATGCTCAAGCACAAGTAAAAATCACACTTTTGATGAAAACAAAACATTAAAAAAAAATACATTATACAAAAATATATACATTTTCAAAAAGAAATTATAAAGTTAAAGACATGCAAACAAAAAAACAATATCTTAATAATAATGCTGGTAGATCACTGCACACCAAATCATTTCATGGCTGAGCATGATAAAATAATAAATAAAATAATTAATGCTGAATTTTAAGTAGTTTATGTTTCTGGGTTTAAACAATTTTTCCTCTTTATAAATATGTCCTCAGCTCTAAGAATAAAACGGCGGTGGAAACGTACAAAACTACTGACATGATGCTTGGTGGAACTTTGCTTCTTATTTTAAAAATTGTTCTTGGTGGAGTCACAAAAACACAATTTTCCAGTGCTGTACTGACATTAGGTCACTGTGTTTTTATGGAAATATTTTAAATTCTGTGTTGTATAATCACCCCATGGGCAGCAGGTAGTGTCACAGTCACACAGTTCAGGGACCTGGGGTTCTGTGTTCAAACCCACCTTGGGTCACTCTCTGTGAGAGGTTTGGAGTGTTCTCCCTGTGTCTGTGTGGGTTTCCTCTGGGTGCTCTGGTTTCCTCCCACAGTCCAAAATCAAGATGATATGTAGACTGGCTACACAAAAGTGTCCATAGGTGGAAGTGTGAAGCCCTGTCATGGACTGGTGCCCTGTCCAGGGTGTGTTTCTACCCAGTGATTCCAGACAGGCTACAGACCGACCAGAAACTCGGAACAGAATGAAGCAGTTAGAGATGATGAATGAATGAATGAAGCTGATATTAGAAAATCACTGACTTTTTTAAAGATTTTTTTTTTTTACATAACATAGTTTTGAGTAGAATCTGAAATTATTCATAAAATTAATTAATTTCTAGAGTTCTACTCTTCTATTAATGCTATTAAGTAGATATTGAGAAGCTGCTATAGGAATGGATTCCTATGATGGCCCATGAGTCATATCCCAACAGGATCATCAAAGCAAACATTAGCTGAGAACACAACAGCATTGAGAGAGAAAGCAATGTAAATACAAACCAAACAACAGAACTACAAACCCCAGGTTCAACTGTCAGTCAGACTCTCTTCTCCAGTACCCCCGCGCAGACCTTACCAGGCAGTCTGAGGAGTGTGATCCCCCTATAGTTGGAACACAACCTTCGATCCCCCTTCTTAAAAAGGGGAACCATCACCCCAGTCTGCCAGTGCAGAGGCACTGCCCCTGATGTCCATGCGATGTTGCAAAGACGTGTCAGCCAGGACAGCCCCACAACATCCAGTGCCTTGAGGAACCCGGGGCAAATTTCATCCACTCCAGAGGCCCTACCGCCAATGAATTTTTCTACCACCTCGGCCACCTCAGCCCCAGTGATAGACGAGCACACCCCGGGGTCCCCAAACTCTACTTCCTCTGCGGAAGACGTGCTAGTGGGATTGAGAAGATCCTAAAAATATTCCTTCCACTACCTAATGATGTCCCCAGTTGAGGTCAACAACTCCCCACCCCCACCATATACAGTGTTGGTTGAAAACCGTTTTCCCCTCCTAAGTCGCCTGATGGTTTGCCAGAATCTTCTCTGAGCCGACTGAAAGTCGTTTTCCATGTTCTCACCGAACTCCTCCCACACCCGAGTTTTTGCCTCAGCAACAATTGAAGCTGTGAGCCGCTTGGCTCTTCGGTACCTGTCAGCTGCTTAAGAAGTCCCCCGGGCCAACAATGCTTGATACTTGCTTCAGCTTGACAGCCTCCCTCACCCGGTGTGTCCACCACCGAGTGCTGGGATTGCCACCCGACAGGCACCGACAACCTTGCAGCCACAGCTCCGTTCAGCCGGCTCAACAATGGAGGTCCGGAACATGGCACATTCGGACTCAATGTCAAAGGCCTCCCCCTGGATGCAGTCGAAACTCTGCCGGATGTGGGAGTTGAAGATCTTTCTGACAGGTTCCTCTGCCAAAGGTTCCCAGCAAAGCCTCAGCACACGTTTAGGCCTGCCGGGTCTGTCCGGCATCCTTCCCCGCCATCTGATCCAACTCACCACAAGGTGCTGATCAGTTGACAGTGCAGCACCTCTCTTCACCCGAGTGTATAAAACATATGGCCGCAGGTCCGATGATACGACTATAAAGTCGATCATCGAAATGTGGCCTACTTGTGGACACCCTTATGCTTGAACATTGTGTTTGCAATGGACAAACAGGCGCAGAAATCCAATAACTGAACACCACTCAGGTTCAGATCAGCGTGGCCGTTCCTCCCAATCACGCACCTCCAGGTCTCACTGTCATTACCCACGTGAGCATTGAAATCCCCCAGCAGAACAATGGAGTTCCCAGAATGAGTGTTCTCCAGCACCCCCTCTAGGGTCTCCAAGAAGGCCTGGCTGAGCCCGGCCGGACCCCATGAGTGAAAGTCTGGCCACCAGGCGCACGTCAAGGAGCCTCTCCAGGCCTGGCTCCAGGGTGAGGCCCTGATAGCCCTACTCCGGGCGAGGGAACCTGTGTCCCTGTTTTAATTTCTTCATCTTGGTCTTTATTGATCACTCTTTGTCTGGCCCATCACCTAGGACCAATTTGCCTTGGGAGACCCTACCAGGGGCTATTACCCCAGACAACATAGCTCCTTGGCTCACGCAGGCACGCAAACCCCACCACCACGTTAAGGTGGTGATCCAGGGAGGGAAAAGGACAAACCGCAGGAACAGAACTTTATCCCCAGAAAAAGAACTACAAACCCCAGGAACAAAACTACAAACACTAGAACATAATTAAAAAGCACAGAATTACAAACCTGTAGCTACACTGGAAGTGGGGCTCTGTGTGCCCCTTTTTGTCACTTGCTGCTAACTTCATTGCCATGTCTCTATCTGTGTTTAGTTTTTTTGTTAGTGATTATCTTTTGTATACAACATAATGTTGTACTTAATAAATTGTTTCAAGTATAGAGAGGATGAGGAACAGCCTCTTCCCACAAACCAATCAAAGAAATTTAGCAGCCAGTAGCCGCAAACCCACCATTGTACACAATAGAGAGGATGTTACATTTACAGGACATTGTATGCAGATCCAAATAAAAGAGCATACAAAAGATAAAATCAGAAGTAAGAAAATATAGATGTAGGAGCAAAGAATGAAATATAAATAGTGACATTAAAAGAGACTTTTTTTTTACTCAGCCACTTGCTTGGTTTAGAATATAAGAGTTAGAATGTGTTATTTAGCTCAGAGAATAATAACATCAGTTATAACTACAGATTTTAGAATAAGATACAATTTATCTGAAGCTAAATACATAAATAACTTTATTTGGCACGTTTTCTTTTTAATGAGTTTAAAAGCACATTGTTCCATTGGGTTGTCGAAGTTTATCAGACACAAATTGCCGATTGCGACGGCTGGATCCGAAATCACTCCATGCTCTGACTGTAGTGTTTACATGCACATACTCATCATTTATAAGTCTGTATCCCAAAATCAAACATTATACATACTTTGGGTGAATAATAAAGTGTTGGATGGGTTCCTTTAAAATGCTACAGATTATAAAAGACACGCCCTAAACTGCAGTGCAACGTATTCCTTTACATTACGCAATGTGAGTAACGTATTGTGAATACTTCAGAATACTTCAACATTTTCTTGCATTTTAAAACATTTAAAGTGTGAATGTGGCAATCACACCCAGTTACTTAAGAATATTTTGTTGTGTTCCACAGTAAAAACAAGCTGAATGTATAAGGGCTTTCCTGAATGTTTACAATATTTGCTGTAAACACAGAAGAGCTTTAGTGATCTTCTGGGAAGAAAAAAAAAACAAACAAACATAGAAGGAGACCTAATATTCCCAAGATTAATTCCACAGCTATTAAGAGGTTTATTTATATGCTCAAGTACCAATATTGCTTTAAGGAAATAATATGCTTTGGAACAGCTTTTCTATTAAATCAAACTTTGTGATTTTAATACTGTTCTAATCTATGACTTGACAAAGAATTAGTAGTGTAAATGAATATTCAGTGCATGCGTTTATTTAATCTTAAAAATAAACCAGACAAGCAAGCAAAGCCTCAAAATACTGTTAACAGTAGAATTACGTGCCTGTTTCACCTAGAAGCACAGAGCCTTAAAAACAACTTGCACTGAATTGAGTTCCTTGTACTTTCCATAAATTAGAACCCCTACATTTTTGACATAATTCATGTAAATCTAGTTTAAATTAGTAGCATAGCCAGGAACAGACCTTTGAGTGGCCTGAGCAAAAATGGGTGGACACTATTATTCCTCTTTAATTTGTGTAGGGTGTGGAGGGACTGATTTTGGCACTGGTTTCAGTGTGCTGTTGTGTACTGTATGGAGCATCTCCTGCTTGTTGAATTAAGGAATGCAAGGCCCTGTTGGAACCTTTCTGAACAGTGGCAAAGCAGAATCTTTCCACAGATCTGAAGTGAAAGAATCTTATTGGTCTCATCCTTATTTCATTACCATATTTAAGATGTCATAATTAGTTCTGTTAAAACACATGCTGGCATTGTCCTGTGTTTAGAATACAGACTAATCTACTTATTTAGGACTCCCGTATTTTTCTTACATTCTAATATAATTTTTATAAAGAATGACTTTGATTCCAAAATTCAATCAGCTTCATTGTCATCACAGCTGTGTTGAGGGAGAACTTAAATGTATTTTCTCCAGGACATGGTGCTAACATTAGTTCTATTTAAAAGCA
The DNA here is from genome assembly GCF_029633855.1 of Hoplias malabaricus. NCBI lineage: Eukaryota > Metazoa > Chordata > Actinopteri > Characiformes > Erythrinidae > Hoplias > Hoplias malabaricus. Next base: position 37,313,136 of record NC_089811.1, on the reverse strand, counting down.
GATTTGTAAGTTCCCAGGGTTTCTGACCTGCTTTCAGCACCACTGTAAAACAAACACCTGTAGGAGGGACTGGGGCTCCATTGGCTGCCCACTAAATGATGGACAGCTAACTCTGGCTGCTCATTGGCTTAAGTGAAATCCAATGAGAAGCATGTTCTCTGTTTAGGAGCTGTGAAGTATATACACCATCCTCCTACTCAGGGAAAGCTGAGCTTCTGTCACAGACTAATCATGTTTTATGATGTTGCGCTCCTGCTCTGGATCCGACTCATGGGAATGTGCTTTTGTGAGGAACAGTCAGAAAGGACAATGTGTCCATGCATGTGCACTGGCCAACTGTGGCTACAATGTCCCACGTTACCATCAGTAGGGATTTATCCTGCATTTGGAGCTGTAAATCAATTTCCCATAATTATTCTTTTCCATTTGTAATCCTCTGTAATTTAGACCTGCCAATAAAATTAAAGAACCAGAAAGAACAAGAAAACAGAACCTCAGCAGCTCCATGCAGTTCTGAGTGGTAATGACCTCAAATCCACCTCAGCAGATGCAGTAATCCCAGTTTTAAACACAAATATTTTAATGTAATCCATTAATTTCACTAATGTAACTGTATTCTGAATACTGTCTTTTTTCATTGTAACTGTAACAGAATGCAGTTACATATAATATTCTATATATGTAACGCTGTAACATGTATTCCATTACTCCCCAACATGTTTCAAATTAGGTATTACACCACAGGGTGAGAACAGTGCTGTCTGATATTCAGCCAGGCCTTACTTTCCTGTGAGGGCCAATCGTCTTCAAAGCTTCCAAAATATTTGTTCAAAATGATTATTTTTAAAGGTGAACTTAAATGTTTAAACTTTATTGAAAATTTTAGCGGACAATTTTCCATAAAACTTTTAGACATTTTTTGGAGGATATTTTCATTGTTATTAAGCAAATATGTGAATTTAAAAAAACATTTGAAAATATTTTAAACACATTTCCAATTGTTTAAGTAATTGTCCAAATTCGCGTAAAGATAAAATATAACCATCCAATGAGCTTTTAGGATACAAAAAAAAAAAAAAAAGCTGTCTGAAGCCCTTCCCTTCAGGCACACACTCCACCCACACCACCCATCTTAACTTTTCCACAAACACCAACACAATAAATACAAGCCAACAAGGAATATAGAAGTCCAGGGAGAACAGTAGTTAACGTGTTCAGGGATTCTCTGTCAGGGTGAAAACTGTGCAGCAACGATGTGAGAGAACAAGGTTCATCAGCACAAGGGAGAGCACAAAAAATAAAGAAAAGAAAAAAAAACCCTCACCCCATCTAGTAAGTATTATGTGTCAGTAACAGCTTTATTATGTAAGGACTCTGTGTATCAAAGAGGTGCGCTTTAAGCAGCTGAACCCAACATTCACAGTGGAAAATGATGAGCTCTTGCGATTATAAGTATGAGTAGGTCAAAAAAAAGTTCAGTTCAGTCATCTTCTGTAACTGCTTCATCCTGTTGAGGAATGCAATGGATCCAGAGCCTACTCAGAATCATTGTTTGCACAACCTGGACAGAGCGCCAGTCCACTGCACAGCATCACACAACCACCCAATGACCCAAACACTCACATCTATGGACACTTTTACATAGCCAATCCACCTACCAACATGATTCAAAATGTTTGCTTGTTACATGTGTAATTACAGCTGGTACAAATGTACAGTGAAATGTGGACATGACTGCTCCAAAGACTGCACGAGTTTGAACAATCAAAACTAAACCTTTAAAAGAATAAAAAAAATGAAAACAAACTAAAAATTTTCTATGCATAATATAGACAAGAGTGCAATTGAAAGTTAGTGACTAATATCCACACACACAGCGCAGACCATAATTATTGCCACCTATAGTTAAAATGTGTTAAAAGCCTTAAAATAAATTACTTTTTTTATTGCAGAAGCATGATCTCGCTCTGTAAAAAAAAAAATCAGAAAAAAGTAACATTCAACTCGAGTGAAAAAAAAAATCCTGACTAAGAAATCATTATTTGCTATAAAATAAACTGTTCCACAATTATTGGCACCCTTAATTTCTTGGAAATAAATGATAAATGCAGATGCCCTCATCTAGAGTCAGAGCAATCATCAAAAAGTTCAAAATCTGGAACTGTGACAAACTGTGACAAAGTCAGGAAGAGGACACAAGTGTATCTGGCCACCACACACAGTGAGAAGAATGGTCAGAAGTAAAAAACTCACTGTAAGAGAATAGAGTCAAATGGTAGCATCTTGTGGTTACAAGGTCTCCCAAACAACCATCAGGCGCTATCTACATTACCAACAAGCTGTTTGGGGTGAAAGAAACTATATGGTCTTTTTGCATCTTTGTGTGACTATTTGTTATCCCCTCATAGTCCCATCCCTCATTCCCACCAATCATTCCCCCACTTACATCAAACCCCTCCTTTCACACCTCTTCTTACCCTGCCTTCCTCTATCTTATCTCTTTCTTTCTTTGATCATCTTCATAATCCCCTTTACCCCTCCTCAAACTCCTCTTCAATCTCCTCTTCTTCCTCCAATTCCCTTCCCCCACTACTCCAATGTATATAAGGCCCTCCAAGACCAAGATAGAGCTTTTTGGCAATAAACACTCTAAGTGGGTCTGGCGTAACACCAAGGATGAGTACACAGAAAAACACCTCATGCCCACGGTTAATTATGGGGAAGGATCGGTGATGCTGTGGGACTGTTTGTCCTCCAAAGGACATGGGAACCTTGTAAGGACACGTGGGATCATGAACTCTTTGAAATATCAGGACATTTTGAATCAGAATCTGGTGGCCTCTGCCCAAAAGCTGAAGATGGGTCATCACTGGGTCTTTCAGCAAGATAATGAGCCTAAACATGTGGCCAAATGAACTCAAAAATAGTTCACAAGGCACAAAATCAAGCTCCTCTTAGTCCCCAGACCTCAACCCAATAGAAACCCTGTGGTGAGCTGAAGAGGAGAGAGCATAGGAGAAGACCCAGGACTCTGGACGATTTAGAGAGGTTGTGCAAAGAGGAGTTGTTTAAGATCCCTCTTTCTGTATTCTCCCATCTTGTGAAGAGTTATAGGAGAAGATTAAGTGCTGTCTTGTTGGCAAAAGGAGGTTGTACAAAGTACTAACAGCAGGGGTGCCAAGATTTATTTCTTAACATGTGATTTTTTTCCCACCAAATAAGGTTTTTTCAAAAAAAATAATTTATTAGAAGCCAAAGAACACGTCTTAACCATGGGTGCCAATAATTATGGAGGGCGCTGTATATATATATATATATATATATATATATATATATATATATATATACACACATACACACACATATACCTCAGCATCTTTACAGAAATCTAGAGGGCAGAGTCTAGCTGTACCACACAGATGGAAAAAAGCAGACTTAGAGATATGTAGGACAAAGCTGAGTGAACCAGGATTACACAGAACCAAAAAGGAAAATAGAGGAAAGACGTGAAATTAGTAAATTGTAACTGATTGTGTTAAGGAGGCAGTCAGGTGCAGTAAGAGAATAGATCATTACGGACACAGACAAGAGCAGTCTCAGTACTATGATGGCAACGAAAACCTGACTGGAATATCTCAAAAGGCTATTGCTTCTCAAGTGATCTTGTAACATCTAAGTAACAACCCTCTCAAGGATTTTACCGGCAAAAGGTAGGTTAGAGATAGGTCTAAAATTCTCTGTAACAGTTCAATCAAGGCATGTTTTTTAAACAATATTTTTCAAAAAATATGTATAACAATATTTTGGACAAGAGTTGCCAACCATCCTATAAAATATGGAATCATCCCCTATTGCATTTTGTTCCGTGTTTTTGAAGTTAGAGTGTTAAGATAAAGATTTCTTTGAGAAATGTGCTGCTTTCTCTCAGCCAGAAGGAGGGGAAGACACTCCACAACTTCTAAATATTGAATGCGTATCTCATTGCTCGTCACTATTATTAAACCAATCAGCAGCCAGAGTTAGCTGCCCATCATTTAGTGTTGCAAACAGTCCAAGTCCCTCCTACAGAGGGTTGTTTTGCAGCTGTGCTGAGAGCAAGAAGTCACTGCGCTGAAACACTGGGAAACTTACAGCTCTGCTTTTAGATATAACTAATGTTAGCACCATGTCTTGGAGATACTACATTTCAGTTCTCCATTGACACGTCACAGTGCGCTGACTGATTTTTAGTATCAAAGTAATTCTTTAAATATTAAATCATCAAATAATTTCATATAAGATTAACAATAACATGTAAGAAATTAAGACAAATATGGGAGTCCTAATTAGGTAGATTCATCTGTATATTAAACATAGGGCACAACAGTAAAACAACGGCAACCAACATGTTTTAACATAATTAATAATATGACATCTCTATTTAACATATATAGGTTAAATATAGTAATGAAATGAGGAAAAGACATTTCTTAAAACCTCATATTAATAATAGTAATAATAATAAGTACATACTGCCCCCCACCAGGGTCCCATGTCCCTGATTTCAATTTCAGATGGTTGGCAACCCTAGTTCATACTACATAAGTTAACAGAGTTACCTTGATAGTTCCACCTACAGTTTTAGGAAACACTTGCATCGCTAATGTATCTTACCAACTATGTAAATTACTAATGTAGTTAGAAACTATGCTTTTTTGGAAATGCACCCCTTGTCACCTCACCTTTTCTGCAGTTTTTAAATCAGAACATGCACTGTCCTGACAAATTGTGGGAATGTAATGTTGCATAAGGGTTCTGGTTTAATGAAATGTGGATAACCAGTGTATTTATCAGCACTGGAGTGATCTGTTTGGAGCTTTACCTTACAAGCTAATTTAGGGGTTAGCAATCTCTTAAAATATAACCCTGATATTACACAGATGCCACCATGTAGTGGAATATGATAGATAATATCATTAAAGTGTGGAGCACATTTGGGTGATTTAATTCAGATTAAGCAGCCAAATCATTAATAAGCATATTAGCATGAACAAACATGAAAAATATAAGATGAACTTACTTACTTAAATAAATAAATAAATAAATAAATAAATAAATAAATAAATGTGCAGTCTTAGCTGAGCAATCATGATGGGGTCTCACCTGCACCATCTTGAAATAAACATGTTATTGGGTTGTGGGAGGAATTCAAAGCATCTTAGGGAAACCCACACTAACAACACAACTGAAGCACAGACACCAAACTCCTTACGGAATGTGAGCTAAGATAAGGATGGAACACAGGACCCCAGGTCCCTGGAAATGTGTTGTAGCAACACTACTTTTGGTGCCACCTTGTTACCCTTGGAGTGATTTTACAACAGTGAATTGTAATAATGACCTAATATTAATCACAGAAGGTTATAGGGATTATACACACACAGACTTGACTGTAAAAATAAGTTGCAAACAATATGCTAGTCATGTGTTTTTAAAACCAGCATGTCACATGAATGATGAAATGGCCAGGTAATGTCTGCATCTTCAGCTTTGGATAAACAAATTATTAAGAAAAATACTTCAAAATGAATTGCAAATTAAATGGGGCATGTGACAGATCTATTTTTCAGTGAATTAGCGTATTAAATACTGTGCCTAAATCTGAAAACTTGGGATTAAACAAGATGTTCTGATTTTGTGATGCTTTTTATATAAAGTTACATGAAACAGGCACAGACATATATAGTGATAGAAACTTAAAAAAAAAACTGTGATAGAAACTAAAAGACTCTCACACATCCTGCCTTTCATTAAACTTAAGTAAAAACTGCATGTAATTTTTGAGTAAAATGGTCCTTCCCAAAAATATTCCATCAAATTCATGAACGCTATTTAAACATTAATTCTTTCATTATCTGTAAGCGCTTATCCAGTTCAGAGTAGCGGTGGGTCCAGAGCCTACCTGGAATCATTGGGCGCAAGGCAGGAATACACCCTGGAGGGGGCACCAGTCCTTCACAGGGCAACACACACACACACACACACATTCACTCACACACTCATACCTACGGACACTTTTAAGTCGCCAATCAACCTACCAATGTGTGTTTTTGGACCGTGGAAGGAAACCGGAGCACCCGGAGGAAACCTACTCGGACAGAGGGAGAACACAGACTCCTCACAGACAGTCACCCGGAGCAGGAATCGAACCCACAACCTCCAGGTCGCTGGAGCTGTGTGACTGCGACACTACCTGCTGCGCCACCGTGCCATATTTTTTTAGTAGAACATGTGTATACTTGTGAACACCATTAGTGTCTGAATTACCACAGAAACTAATTTGTAACTAGAGTTGTTTAGTTTTCTAGCATTTGGATCGCATTGAAACATTTCCACCTTAAGTGATACGAAAAAGCAAAAATAAATCAATATTACTCAGCTATTATGTTATCAGCTATCAATATTACTCAGCTATGGGGAAGGAAGAGACCAATGTACTTATCTCAGTTCGTGCTTTTCAACGAATGCCTTTCTTTTAAAAACGTTCAGCAGAGAGAGAGCCTACCATACCAGACAGTTTTTCCTTAATCATTTATAAACACTGGGGCTTCGTAAACACATTAGACCAGTTTTGAGAGTTTTGGAGAGCAGCAAATGGTGAGCAAACATCTTCTGAATTTTATGAAATGTGTTTTTTACTTTCAATTACGAATGTTGCCTTTAAGTGAGTACTGAACATGCATTAACAGATGTAAAATTGGTACCTATGCTGTTTAACAATGGTTCGGATAATGTAAGCTACCAATGTACATGTGCTGGTCATAAAAATAGAATATCATAAAAAAGTTGATTTATTTCAGTGATCCCATTCAAAAAGTGAAACTTGTATAATACACTCATTCATTAGACACAGACTGATATATTTTAAGTGTTTATTTCTTTTAATTTGATGATTATAACTGACAACTAATGAAAACCCCAAACTCAGTATCTCAGAAAATTAGAATATTGTGAAAAAGTTCGATATTGAAGACACCTGGTGCCACACTCTGATCAGCTAATTAACTCAAAACACCTGCAAAGGCCTTTAAATGGTCTCTCAGTCTAGTTCTGTAGGCTACACACTCATGGAGGAGACCGCTGACTGACAGTTGTCCAAAAGACGACCACTGACAACTTACACAAGCAGGACAAGACACAAAAGATCATTGTAAAAAGGCTGTTCACAGAGCTCTGTGTCCAAGCTCATTAATAGAGAGGTGAAGGGAAGGAAATATGTGGTAGAAAAAAGTGTACTAGCAATAACTGCACCCCGGAGAGGATTGTGAAACAAAACCCATTCACAAAGACTGGACTGCAGCTGGAGTCAGTGCTTCAAGAACCACCACCACACAGACGTATGTAAGACATGGGTTTCAGCGTCACATTCCTTGTGTCAAGCCACTCTTCAACAAGAGACAGTGTCAGAAGTGTCTTGCCATCAAAAAGGACTGGACCGCTGCTGAGTGGTCCACAGTTATGTTCTCTGATTAAAGTAAATCTTGGTTTGGGGAGCCATGTCACTTGCTGGTGTTGGTCCAAGGTCAAAGCAGCCGTCGACCAGGAAGTTTTAGCGCACTTCATGCTTCCTGCTGCTGACCAACTTTATGGAGATCCAGATTTCATTGTCCAACAGAACTTGGCACCTGCACACAGTGCCAAAGCTACCAGTACCTGGTTTAAGGACCATGGTATCCCTGTTCTTAATTGGTCAGCAAACTCACCTGACCATAACCCCATAGAAAATCTATGGGGTATTGTGAAGAGGAAAATGTAATACGCCAAACTCAACAATGCAGAAGAGCTGAAGGCCACTATCAGAGCAACCTGGGCTCTCATAACACTTGAGCAGTGCCACAGACTGATCGACTCCATGCCACGCCACGTTGCTGCAGTAATTCAGGCAAAAGGAGCACCAACTAAGTATTGAGTGCTGTACATGCTCATACTATCATGTTCATACTTTTCATGATATTCTAATTTTATGACCAGTGCCTGTAGTTACCTTGATAATTCCAGTTACGGTTTTGGGCAACACTTGCAACGCACCTACATTATTCCAACTATGTAAGTAGTTAACATTTTTTGGGAAACACACACCTGAAGGGTTTGATCCTTCCCCTAATGTAACCAAAACATATCACAGGCGTATCATAAATAAAACTGCTTTTATACAGACCTTTTTCTTTATTTCAGCTGTTAATTCTCTGGTCCATGGCTTTCCTCCCATCTAACACCATCAGTAAAAGTCCTGTAGCTAGTGTCAGTGTTTCCTGCTTTAATTCTTGTTACTTCCAAATGACTATAGAATTAGATCCCAGTCTCACTGCTCTCCTGATTGTTTGTAGGTTGTGGTGGATCATTAGGCACACGATTGTGGCCTTCATTCCTAAAGTGGATAAATAAAAATTAGTGTCATATTCTTTTGTTGTTTTCTTGAATAAATAATTATTGAGGCAGTTATTATAAGTGAAAATGCGGTTAACTTTCAAATAACTAAACATATTTAGACTTTAAACAAATTAACTCATGATCAAACTCACCTATTTCTGTTCCACGGATTTGGAGGCAATTTACAGTTCGCAGGTAAGCAAAATTTGCAATATAAAATAAGAAATAAGAAAAGAAGAAGAACAATGCCGGACAAACTCCAAATGAGTGTGTTGGTGCCTACACGAAAAGAGGAAAAAGGATGGTAAGAGGAGAGATGAGTAAAAAATGGAAAATAAAAGTAATTTAATTTGAACAATTTGTACACAGATCAGTCAAAATGTTGGTTGGAGCATGATCACCACAATTAAAAGTCTTAGAGACCCTACTGCTGTTATTATTTTTGTGAGAATTTAATAATTTCAGGTATACGCACAGATATATAAATTTCGTTTTTCTGCAGTTCTGGTGCCGTTAATTATCATAATTTATATATATTAATATCATTTTTTAAAATATAAATTTTGGGACAGAGGCATATTTACCACTGTGATATATCACCTTTCCCTTTGACAACACGTTTTATTTGTTTTGGAACTAAGGATACTGTTGCAGTTTTGCAAGTTAAATTTGTGCGCAGACTTGCTTAATACATTTTTTTTGCACGAATTTAAGTAAAATATGCACGATTTTGCAATTTATGCACATTTGACTTAAATTAAGGGAATGATTTATAGTTTTTGCTTGCTTTTTTTCTTTTTAATTTGAGGAACAATTATGCAATTTCATTCACTGGGGTTAAGCTGCCTTTTGCCAAAAACTCCTTAAAATAGCCTCATGTAAATTGTGCGTGCCCTGGTACTAATGACAGCAGTCACTACACGTGAAATAAAAAGACGCATGTAGTCCATAAAGACAAAAATATCAGTTCAGCATTTATCATATTGTGTGCATATGAATTATGAAGTGAGTGTACGGAAGTGTAGAAGTAAATGGTATGCTTCATCATCATTATATTTTCGACTTAGCACTAGAAGCACATAGCCCCTGGTCATTTGAACACAGCCACAGCCAAAAAAAAGCACCCTGATCATGACTTTTCCCCATAACAGTCCTGATTATAACTTGAGTGAGCACAAATCGTAAACTGTTCCCTCAAATGAAATGAAATATGCATGTAATAAGACTAGTGGTGTGTATAGGAGTAAGGGAAGGAGGTAAGTGCAGGAGGCTTTATTAATTATAACTTTATAATTAAGATAAACTAAACTATACAGAGGGACACTAAACACAAGGGCTAAACTATAAACAGGGATAAACACTAAACAAGGACTAAATGCTAAACACAGCTAAACACTAACCATTAAACAAAGCCAAACACTAAAAGCTAAGCATTAAATATGGCTTACCACTAAACAAGGAATCGAAACATAAAACAAGGACTAAACACAAGCAAGGCTAAACACAGATCATCAAACATAGAACAAGGCTAAGGACCATTAACAACAACCAAACATACGTACAATGACCCACCAACAAGAAACACTGACAAGGACTATATAAAGACAACAAGAAACATCTGGTTACCAATTAAGACACATGACACTAGAAACACAAGAGAAGGGTATCACATGACCAGGGAACAAGCAGGAAGCAGACACGAGACGGGGGAAACAGTCACATGACAAGGGGAGCACAAACAAGGAACAAAAACAGAACACATCTAAGCACATTACAATGCACATGAACTGCAAATATGCTCTTAAATTAAATAAATTTATTTATTTAATTTGTGTGCACAAATTGTACATCATTCAATTGAATTAAAACTTAGTTTTTACCCATGGACCCTCCCTGGCTCCATAGTTGTTGGTCAGTAAATACTTTGGTAAACTTTTATTTTTCTTTCTGACATATAAATAAAGATCCAAGAAAATGAACAAATCACAGATTCTTGTTTTAAAACATCCAGAATATTTAGAATCCATATCAACATTTCACAGATATTGTTTTTAAACCTTTTCATAAATAGAGTTTTGTATAATAATGGATTTGTTGTGCTTTCAAATTCAATATTTTCCCAAAGTGATTTGATTAAAAGAAAAATGACGGCCAAAATTCACGTTGGATATTTTATGACAGAGACCACTGATTTGTGAGAATATTCTACATTGCGTTACCATGTTTCATTTGGTGTCTGCACACCTTTTTTGCATTATATTGAGTTGCACATTTTCAGTAAAACTTTTTTGTAATAAAGAATTGCTATACTTTAACTATCTTTATACTGTGTAGATTACCAAAGACCTACCACACAGCACAGAAAAAAGATGAGATACCAAACAACAGCATTCAAGAAAAATAATAAAGACTGTATACAAAGTGTGATCAGGTGTGTTCGTTTCTTCTTCAAATACAGATATCCCCTCAAAAATATATTAAAATTATTACATTTAGCATAATGTACATTTATATTTGTACAAACAGGACTCACCTGAGTCACCTGAAACATTAAAGTAAAGGCTCCCTGTACCATTTCCATAAAGATTAGAAGCTTTACAGAGATATAATCCATTATTATCAGAGTTCAGCTGGATAACCAGCTTGTCACTAGCTTCAATCAGCTTGTCATCAGCTTGTCCAGAAAGATTGTTTACCCTGGTGTAAAAAGAAACACAAGTATTAACAGTTCTTTAGATAAATTGCTAGTAATGTGGCAGATTGCAAAACATGGTCCTCTCCCAATAACATCAGTAAAACAGCTAAATAAACAGACAACAAATTTTACCTATATTTTAATGTAGGTTTTAAAGTGCAGTAAATTTGGACCTAGTTGGATATCAGTTTTGCTCATCTTGCTGTGAAGTTCCTGCTGAAATATGTCACACTGAATAAGTGTCAGCAAATAGCTGTAAATTTCAGTTAATATCAACTCCCTCTGACGTGCCTCTCTGTTGCCTTACTGGTTTTGATCTGTGCTTATGTTAGATATTGGTTTGGTAATCTTTCAACACAGCTAAAGAACAAACAGAACACAGCTAAAGAACAAGTTAGCTAGTGTGGTCAGAATGGCTTTGAAAATCATTGGTGGGAGTCAGCCCACCTCTCTCTTTCTAGAGTATCATCATCTCCTCTCAAGAAAGAGATTTACAATGCATAGATTAAACAGGTTTAATAATTATTTTGTGCCCACATCTATTACATTTGTTAATTCTATTAAATAAGCAATGAAAAGGGTGTTGTTTTTGTGACTCATTTTATTGGTAAGTGTGCCATTATGAGTGTTTTTCTATGTAATAGTGGTGCTTTCCTTTTGGGGGGTCCAAGAATAATTTCCCCTGGAATGATAATAAACTTAATCTTTATATTGCTTTTTGGTTTGTGATTAAATACATCAATCAGCACTTGCCTGCCTTTCCTACAGACCAACAGACAACAAGAACTGGTCCATTAAAAGCATAACAATATTAGTAACAGGAATCTGTGAAACATCTGTTCAAAAAACAGAAATCAGAACTCTAGGCTGCTGTTTTCATCTGATGACTAATGAACAGACGACTGGTGTTAGAGCAGCAGGTGAAAGGTGTTTATTATGATGTTAAGAACACCACCTGCTCCAGATGAACTTTGTCGCTGGTGGATTTGCATCAGCTACACAGCGAAATTCTTGAGGTGTTGAGGGAACTGAAAGAATGTTCACAATCTGTGGAGGATCTGAGAAAAAAAGCAAGAACACATTAATTGGGGGAAAAAAAACCCATCAGTCTGAATTAAAGGAGCAATCTGTAATATATTTACTGTCCTCAATCATGAAATGTCAAGGGAGCGCCATCATACATTAATGAAACAGACTAAGATGAAGCACTCCAAATGTCTCTAAGAACAGTGCTGAAGTGTACATTCAGGAACAGAACTCTACTGGAGTTTCAATATAAGATCCCATCTTCAGTCCAATCACATTACAGTCCAAACCCACCTGATCGCTAGGTACACACAATAGACACAGTGTCCAGCAGCCATGAAATGACCAAGTGAACAGAGATAAGGTTTGATTTTACCAGACCTAAAAAGCCTTAGTGTCCTTCTAAAATCTCCATGATCAGAGATGGAGTAAAAAAGGCAAATCCAGAGTTGGCTGATATTCTCCTGAACAAATAAGCAAGCTATTTCCCAAAAATATATGAATAAAATAGTGTGTGGAAACAAGGAAGCCATGGCTTGTGTTGGTTTTTGTGCTTTTGAGCTTATGAACCATCCAATTTTGACCAGCTTCTAAAACGTTTTCAAAGATGATATTAATTAATGCACCCACCAATCCTTTGAATAAAATATAGTATACTTATTTCAATGTGCAGACTGATTTACAATTTACAAAAACACAATTTACTGTCTAACAATTCAAAGACTTGAATGAATAAACAATTACTAATTAAGAATTAATATAATAAGGCTCAAGCAGCCCATGTTTTATTTGAAAAGGCTAAAAGCATCCTGTGCATTTCACATTTTATTCTTCTCACTATAAATCTCAGTAAAACATCTGCTTGAACTAAAGTGAACTTCATTAAAGTATTTGTATATGATGCAATACTGGAGTGACCAATTTAAATTAGTTACTCGTGTGTGGAATCAGACACAAAATTCTATGCCTCATTCAGACGTGCAGTTCTGATAAGGTCCACTGTGACTGTGGGAAACTATGTCAATCATCAGACTCTTTATATTTATTCTGTTAAAAGAATGCTCAAGACTAAACTGTAACTGAGTCAGTGTTTATTTATATGTAGGATAACACATGAATATTGGTTTAAAATGTGAGTAGGGTTTATGACAGTGACTCACAATGAATTATTAAGGCATAGTCAAGAATCTGCTCCTTGTTGAGACTGGTGTGATTCACCAAACACTGAACCTTCTGCTGGTTTAGTTCTTTTGATGGTGCACCAATCAGGTGACTTTTAACAGTGTAGGTTCCATCAGGGTCCACAGACTGGTTGGTCTGTACTTTCAAAGAGTCACTCAGAGCACCCAGGCGCCAGGACACTTCCGCTGCAGGTCGTGCTTTAGCTGCAGTGCAGGTCACCAAGGTCACTTCAGATTGACCAGCAACAGGAACCACCGCAGTGTTCACACTGACAGTGGGAGGAACTAAGACAAAGACAAACGTGTCAGCATGCACAACAGAATGAAAATAAAAAAAAGCATCACAGAAGGCCAGGGGGGTTTTAAAACCTTTCAGCAGTGGCTTGAATTGATATCACTTCTGAATTTACTTTCTGTGTTGATAAAACTGACATTCTGCCAATAGATTTAATAAAGGCATTGTACTTCACAACATGAAGATGTGCGATCCCTTTTTGTTTCCACGCAGTAAAGTTCAACTGTGTGTTAATATCGAACACCGGACTGTATCTACATGGTGCTAGGGTGCAGTGGTAAGCATTTTCCACCAGGCCATCAGAGTTGTAGATATGATCATATTGCAGAAAACATGTGTGGCGTTTAATTGTGAGATTGATAAATGGAAGGTCTGATATAAATATTTCCTTACAGAAGCCCTGTTATCTCTGTAACCATGAACGAAACGTGTATTCAGGATGTGTTCGGATCCATGGATATCGCAATTTGCTTACTAAAAAGAATTTGTAAAATTCAGGTCCTCCCAATTCCTTACTTCTTTGTAGAGAGTTGAATTCTTGGTTTTTAATTTTCCAGTAGAATATAATTATTGCAAAATCTAATACCTTCAAACAGCTAGTAGGTTGTTGAGAGGGGATCATCATAAAAAGATTATTTTTGAAAGAATTTACATTTTATAGCTGCTATTCTAAAATCGAAAATCATCCAAAGCTGTAGATCTTCTATTGTTTTAAGAAGTGGTTTAAAATAAGATTGAATAACTAGGTATTCTATGTTGCCAATCATGAAAGCCGAACATAGATTTATTCCAGTTGAAAATAAAGAGGGAGACATGAGCTTTCTTCCCTGGGCCTTCTCTGCAGATTTTTCTTTAGATCTACTTGATGCTTACCAGATTTGTTGCTGTATTTGATGCTTTCATACCCACGTCTTAATTATTTATTTATTTTTTGTATTATATCGTCTAATTCAGATCATAGATGTTTTATCCACCCATCCATTTTCAACTGCTTATCCAGGTCGGGGTCGCAGGGGAAGCAATCAGAGTAAAGAAATCCAGACCTCCCTCTCCCCAGCCACTGCTTCCAGCTCCTCCGGGGATATACCGAGGTGTTCAAGTTCAAGAAGTTTATTGTCATTTCAGCAGTATACAGTGTTTACAGTACACAGTGAAACGAAATAGCATTCTTCCAGGACCAAGGTTCTACATAAAACAATACACAACATTAAGTGCAACTAGTGCAAAGCTAGTGCAAACATAAAACAGTGCACACACATTAAAGTGCAAAAGATACGGCTAAGAAATGCTCTGGTACAATACGATAATACAAGACAATACAAAAACCATAAGTACGGGGGGGCTGAGGGAGAGACACTGTCTCAATTTATTTGTGCTGTAAACGGTAACACGGCTTTTCTGCTCAGCTCTCTCTTCACCACAACGGACCGGTACAAAGCCCAAATTATTGCTGACGGACCCTTCCGCCACTTGGCTACGCCGAGAAATTCTGTCCATAAAAATTATGAACAGAACCGGTGACAACAGGCAGCCCTGACGGAGTCCAACGCCGACTGGAAACAGTCGGACTTACTGCCAGCCATACAAACCAGACTCCTGCTCTGTTTATACAAGGATTGGATGGCTTGTAGCAAAGAGCCCAGTACCCCATACTCCCAGAGCACTCCCCACAGAATATCCCAAGGGACACGGTCAAATGCCTTCTCCAGATCCACAAAACACATGTAGACTGGTTGAGCAAACTAACATGCACCCTCCAGGGTTCTAGCGAGGATAAAGAGCTGGCCATGTGTTCCCCGACCAAGGCAGTATCCGCATTGTTCCTCCTGGATCCAAGGTTCAACTATCAGTCGGACTCTCTTCTCCAGTACCCCCAAATAGACCTTACCGGGGAGGCTGAGGAGTGTGATCCCCCTATAGTTGGAACACACCGTCCGATCCCCCTTCTTAAAAAGGGGAAAGACCACCACCCCTGTCTACCCCTCCAGAGGCACTGCCCCCGAAGTCCACGCAATGTTGCAAAGACATGTGAGCCATTTGAGTCTCCAATCCACCTACCAACGTGTGTTTTTGGAGCGTGGGAGGAAACCGGAGCACCCGGAGGAAACCCACGCAGACACAGAGAGAACACACCACACTCCTCACAGACAGTCACCCGGAGGAAACCCACGCAGACACAGAGAGAACACACCACACTCCTCACAGACAGTCACCCGGAGGAAACCAAGCAGACACAGGGAGAACACACCACACTCCTCACAGACAGTCACCCGGAGGAAACCAGATATTTAACAAGATATTGTTTAACAATATCTTTTCATAATGCATTCCTGATCATTCAGGCTCTTAAACTAGGATACACACTGAAGCATAACCATTCATAGAGAAAAAACAGGTATATATACATACACACATCATTTACATTTCAATTCATTTAAGAATCAGAATATTTTAGAACGTTTGTTAAAATTGCATGTGGCTGGGGCGCTCATGAGGAAGGTTTAATAAAAACTAGCTAATTAATAAATGCTTAAATTAGAGAATACTGTAGCTCTTTGTATTCGTTTAACATTCTGTGACCTTGCGCCCAATGATTCCAGGTAGGCTCTTGACCCACCGTGACCCTGAATTGGATAAGCGGTTACAGATAATAAATGAATGAATGAATGTAGCTCTTTGTATTCGTTTAACATTCTGTGATTTTCACAGGAGCTGGACCAATACAAATGCACCAGAATTATTTTGATTAAGATCTATTCAGAATAACCTGCATTACAACTTTCGAGATATGATTACTTTTCTTGAACAGCAATAATATAAACAGAGTAATGTATTATAAAAAAGTAAAAACAGAAAACAAAAATAATCGCTTTAGCAGCAAAAACTTAGCCAAAAGCTATTTGCTTCTCTAAATTCTTCCTCAGATTGGATATTTAAATTACAATGCACTGAATATCATTATTTAAAAGCTTAAGTGATTAAGTGTTAGTTCCAACAGAAAAGTCTTACACCTGATAGAATTTGGCATCTTTCTTAAACAGGATGTGACTCATTGCTCATTTAAGATAATCACAACATTAATCATAAATTCTTACCCAACACATGGAGAGCAATCGCTTTCTCAAATGGTCCACTTGGGAATATATTGATGATGCAAGTGTAGAGTCCTTCATCTAACAATGTAACGTTCTTCAGACGAATGGTACCAACAAACTCTTGAAGGTTGCCAATGAATTCAACTCTGTTTCCTAATCCATTTAAATATTCCGTTTTGCCACCTGCAGAAATGGTGAAAAAATTCCTATTTGTTTGTGTTTCCCGTGTCCTTTTTTGCCAAGTTATCCGTGTCAGTGTCTCATTCGTTTCCACCAGCTGACAGAACAAGCTCGCATCTTCTCCTTCTTTAACAACTGAATTCGAACCAATGATCCTTACAGCTGTAAAGAAAAAAATTGCAAATAAATGTTAGTTAAATGACAATGCATATTGATATAAAACAATTGGAAACTGTAAGTAATTTATAACTTATAAGCAGCACCATCTATATTCACGTCTAAAATGACTGGCAACCCTACACTTTCAGAAAAAGCCATTTTTGTGTAACGAATGACTCAAACATTCTCCCACTCTTTTGTATGTAGTAATTGTTCAGTGGTATTACAATGTAAATTCTTTCAATTACAAATATTATTTTATTCAACAACAATAACTTCCATCCATCCATCCATTATCTGTACCGCTTATCCAATTTAGGGTCGCGGAGGGTCCAGAGCCTACCTGGAATCATTGGGCGCAAGGCGGGAATACACCCTGGAGGGGACGCCAGTCCTTCACAGGGCAACACAGACACACACACATTCACTCACACACTCATACCTACGGACACTTTCGAGTCGCCAATCCACCTGCAACGTGTGTTTTTGGACTGTGGGAGGAAACCGGAGCACCCGGAGGAAACCCACGCTGACACGGGGAGAACACCAACAATAACTTAACAATTGTAAAAGTGCTGCAAAGGCATGTGCATGGGTTTCTGTTCTGTTCTTGAGGAAAAAACTATATCCAAAAGTGTATGAGAGTTTTGGTGAAGACTATTTAAAAAAAAAGTGATTTTGATGTTAGTGACAATGAAACATGAGGCAGCATTAAAAAGAGAGATGAAATGCATCTGGACAAACTGGTCAGAAGAGCCGAGCTATCTTTAAATCTTTGCCTTTTTATCTATAATTTCCCATGATATTTTAAATTTTATTTTAGTTTGCTCTCATAGCTTGAAGTGCCATATCTGCAAGGGTGCAGTAACTTTATATTGTAGTATCCTTTCTAATGTGAATTCTAGCAAGATGTTTTTCTTGCTACTGGCTGCTGATTTTACTTTAGGGTCAATAAAGGATGTATGCATCTATTTATCTGGTGATAATTTGTTGAATAAAATGAAGATTGTTATTTTTCACACTAAACAACAGTTGCCATAAACCTCCTCCGTGATTTACTGTAGGAGCCATGTTCTATTCTCTGAAGGCCTCGTTTCTCATTTTTGTTTATTATAAAATGGAACAATGGTGTGCTATAACAAAAGCTCTATTTTGGTCTCACTGGTCTACAAGACCTTTGAAGACCAAGTTTGTGAATGAATCGATATTTAAAACAGCAGAGGGCACCGGCCCCATTTACCACACCTGTTCAATATCACTACATAGGGTTGCCAGATTTGGGGTATTTTCAATTAAACGGTGGTGATTTCTGCAGGTTCTACATCATTTTTTTCATGCAATACATAAATTGCAGTGGCAGATCAGTGGCAGAGGTGTGGCAGCATTTAGGTTCTCTCACTCCTGCCTGAGCGAAAAGCACATTCATAAAACCGCTCGCCCAAATGGGTGCAAGACCCAAGGAGATTACGAGGTGCTTTGTCATTCTCATGGCAAAAGATGAGTCCATTTTCCACAGCTGAAAATGGGGGATTTTGGCTGTTGGTCAACACACAGGAGCCTATATAATGCATTCCATTAAGCCAGCAATTATTTAGACTGAAATGCCAGTACTTTACAAAGAAACAAAAGTGGTTACGACCCTCAACAGTATCCACTGCTTTCACCCGTAGCAAAACTATCCAACTCTGTCCCTAGTGAAAGGGCCCCCCCCCCCCCCAAACAGCAGGGAACATGTAGTATAGTGCCCAGAGTTCTCTGCTTCTGCCTGAACATATGCTAAATATACTTTATTCAAAAAAAAAAACAAAAAAAAACAGGTAAATTCCAAGTCTGGAAGGAGTACAAGCAAAGCCTTGGTTTATTTATTTGTGATTTTAAGTTTTTTATTTATTTATGTGCAGCATAGTTCTGCATACCTACCTCAGAAATAAAAGGGAATTTGATTTGCAAAAATATGGTATTTTGTAGTTTATCTGGAGATAAATAATAAAAGAAAACATTTTTATAATTTATCTGTAGTTTCATTTTGTTGCAAAAATAAATAAATAAAACATCAGGAGAAAAACGTATTGTGAATTGCATCGTATTATGAAAAAGTATGAACTATACAAAAGAAATATTTAAAATCAACCAACAGTGTTGAAAATAAATTTTAAAACATCCTTTTATGTTTAGGAGATGATCTTATTCATAGTGAACTACAAAAGGTCCTTCACTTTGTACTCAGAAAATATCCACAAGACGCCTCAAGCTTAGATGCTGCTAAATAAAAAAAGTATTCTAATACACTTCCTAATCACTGATTTCAGGTGTTTCTGATAAATGTATATGATACAATGAGGTGTTCTTGAAGGCTCACTGGATCCAAATGTTGCAATTGAAATAGGATGTCACCATTGCAACAAATCAGTTTGTGACATTTCTTCCCTCCTGTGTATTCTATGTTGAACTGTGAGTGGTACTAAGTAGAAGATTTAGGAATAGCAACTCAATCCAAGTGGCAGACAACAGAAAGTTACAAAGCAGGGTCGGCAAATTCAGAGATGCACAATGCATTACATTTGCAAACAAACGCGCTGCTGACATTAACACTACTTGCAGAGCTTCAAACATCTTCTGATATTAACATCAGCACAAAATCTGCACTACCTGCATGGCATGGTTTTCCATGGTTGAGCAGCTTCTTGCAAGCCTTATATCACCAAGCATGGGGTGGAGTGGTGTAAAGAACTGCCACGGGACTCTGGAGCAGAGGAAACATGTTCTGTGGAGTGTTAAATCAAGCTTCTCTATCTGGCATCTGTCTCATGGATGAGTCTAGGTTTGGCAAATACCAAGAGAACTTCACCTGCCTGGCTGCAATCTATCAACTGTAAAGTTTGGTGGAGGGATAATGCTATGGGGCGGCCTGATGGAGTAGTAGATAGTGTCTCTGTCACAGCTCCAGGGTCCTGAGTCCCGCTCCCGATGACTGTCTGTGAGGAGTGTGGTGTGTTCTCCCTGTGTCTGCGTGGGTTTCCTCCGGGTGACTGTCTGTGAGGAGTGTGGTGTGTTCTCCCTGTGTCTGCGTGGGTTTCCTCCGGGTGACTGTCTGTGAGGAGTGTGGTGTGTTCTCCCTGTGTCTGCGTGGGTTTCCTCCGGGTGACTGTCTGTGAGGAGTGTGGTGTGTTCTCCCTGTGTCTGCGTGGGTTTCCTCCGGGTGACTGTCTGTGAGGAGTGTGGTGTGTTCTCCCTGTGTCTGCGTGGGTTTCCTCCGGGTGACTGTCTGTGAGGAGTGTGGTGTGTTCTCCCTGTGTCTGCGTGGGTTTCCTCCGGGTGACTGTCTGTGAGGAGTGTGGTGTGTTCTCCCTGTGTCTGCGTGGGTTTCCTCCGGGTGACTGTCTGTGAGGAGTGTGGTGTGTTCTCCCTGTGTCTGCGTGGGTTTCCTCCGGGTGACTGTCTGTGAGGAGTGTGGTGTGTTCTCCCTGTGTCTGCGTGGGTTTCCTCCGGGTGACTGTCTGTGAGGAGTGTGGTGTGTTTTCTCTGTGTCTGTGTGGGTTTCCTCTGGGTGACTGTCTGTGAGGACTGTGGTGTGTTCTCCCTGTGTCTGCGTGGGTTTCCTCCGGGTGACTGTCTGTAAGAAGTGTGGTCTATTCTCCTTGTGTCTGTGTGGGTTTCCTCCAGGTGACTGTCTGTGAGGACTGTGGTGTGTTCTCCCTGTGTCTGCGTGGGTTTCCTCCGGGGACTGTCTGTGAGGAGTGTGGTGTGTTCTCCCTGTGTCTGTGTGGGTTTTCTCCAGGTGACTGTCTGTGAGGGGTGTGGTGTGTTCTCCCTGTGTCTGCGTGGGTTTCCTCCGGGTGACTGTCTGTGAGGAGTGTGGTCTATTCTCCTTGTGTCTGTGTGGGTTTCCTCCAGGTGACTGTCTGTGAGGACTGTGGTGTGTTCTCCCTGTGTCTGCGTGGGTTTCCTCCGGGGACTGTCTGTGAGGAGTGTGGTGTGTTCTCCCTGTGTCTGCGTGGGTTTCCTCCCATGCTCCAAAAACACCCGTTGGTAGGTGGACTGGCGACTCAGAAGTGTCTGTAGATGTGGGCGTGTGAGTGAACGTGTGAGTGTGTGTTGCCCTGTGAAGGACTGGCATTGGGAAAGGCACTTTTCTGTTTCAGCATGATTGATCCCCTTTGCACAAAGCAAGGTCTATAAGGTTGTGCGAGTTTGGTGTGGAAGAACTTGGCTGGCCCACATGGGTCCCTGACATCAACACCATCAAACACCTATGGTACGATCTAGAATTTGGAGTCGGAGCCAGTCCCAGTCAAACATTGGTGTGTAACATAGTGTTATCACGATACCAAAATTATGACTTGACACGATACCTGCCAAAATATCGCAATACCGATACTGAAAGAATACAATGAAAAAAACTAAAACTTCAGGTAATATAATTTAAAAGTAATGTACTTTCTTAACAAGCCGAGGGCGATCGGCAAAATCACTGATATCCATTTGTTCAGTGTGACGTGACGTTTCAACATTTCAGGGTCCAATCTCGCATTCAGCCCCGTGTCATACATTCATAAGACGTGTTTACTGTCTGAATAAAGCTGAATGCCTCAATCAATTCAGTGATCTCAGTTCAGAAAAAAAAGGAGTAAATTCAACATAAAAGGAAGCAAACGTTTCTTTGCCAGTGCTTATTGCTCTTTCGCAGCTCATTCTGATCTGTGTGAGTTGCCGTGCGGACCGAGTGTGCTGCTCCGTCTCTGGAGCAGACGAGCCGGGTCGAGGGAGCAGTGTCTCCCGGAGCTCTGTCTCTGGGAGCAGAGAAGCTGCGGAGAGAGAGCTGTGTCTCACACTCACGGTCAGTCCCGGTGTTCTGAGGAGTCGTGCTACCTGCGATTCTCATCTATAAAAAGTAGCTAAGGTTTGTACAGAAAGTCGCTGGAGTTAGTCGGGATGTTTGTTTTTTAAAGAACTGAAATGGTCTGAAAAATCGCCAAAACTAGCAGCAAAGTCATTAAGGAGTGGAGTGGAGGCAAAGTGCTGCGGGCGCACACTGCCTTCCTGTGGCACTTGTTGAAAATACAGATCTTACCCTTGAACACACCTTCTTAAAAGTACCGGTACTCGTTAAATGGGGTAGCGTATTGTTTTTAATGACAAATTATTAAGATACTTTTTTAGCATCCATACACCATGCAACACTAGTCTAGCATCATAAATGCTGTTCTGGATGAATGGGCAAAAGTTTTCTACAGACTCACACCAAGGCGTTATAAAAATCCTTCAAAGAAAAATGAAAGCCGTTACAGCTGCAAAGGGGGGGACCAACTTATTGCATACAGATTTAGAATGGGATGTCATAAAAGCTTCTGTAGGTGTTCCAATACATTTGTATATAGGTATCTGTCAAATAAAGCAAGAAGGGAGTACAATCCAGTGCTGGACAAAGTACACAAACCATGTACCGAGTAAAAGTACAGATTCTCAAGGTAAAATACTACTCCAGTAAAAGTAGAAATACTTGTTGTAGATCTCCACTTGAGTAAAAGTACAAAAGTAAAAGTACCATTTCGTATTATGGCTCTAATGTCCTATTATCAGTTTTGTAACAAGACTCATGTTTAACACACTGTAGGTGAAAAGACTCTAGTGTCACTCTTGTTTCACTGGTCTTTTAACAGAATGTAATTAATTAGTCTGACTCTGATGGACACAGCAGAAATGGCCAAAGATTAAATACAATGAATGAAGGTATATCAACTATTACATACAGCCAGGTGCTGCCCTCCACACAAACAGAGGTCACTCTCTCCTGAGAATTAAGCCCAATTTATGCTTCTGTGTTGAACCTGTGCCGTAGGCAGCGCAGCCTGATGTGCACCTCTCCAGAAATGTAACTCACTGCGTCTACACAGACCACGACAAATGTGGTTCAAGTTGATCAAGTCGAGAATCCAGAAATATTAACTCCTCTACATTACACTAACTTAATAGTGCACTTTAAAGATTCATAAATCTAATACCACTACATTGTGAAGATGTTTGAACTCCAGCCTAGTGGTTTGGCGATATAATTGTAGAGTGATGCAGACGCCAACGCACAAGTATAAACTCTCAAAGGCAACATTTAGGAACACTAGGCAAGATTTTTTTTTTCTGCTTCTGGGGCAACCCTCCTAGTGCATTTAATTTTTCAGCACTGTACTAATATTGGTAGGGAGGGGGGGGTGCCATTTCTGCAGTGCTGAGCCGGGAGTAGCAAAAACAGACTCTATTCTCCCTATTACATGTCAGTGATGCATCACAATGATTTTGAAGCTGTAAATTTAAGGTCAAAATATTACATAGTGTTCCTTTAAGTTCTCTGTTTTGTCTACATAGTTGCAGGACACTGAGCTATTTCTGCAATTCTGAGACACCTGTTTCTTAAAAGGCTATGGTTTTGTTTTTCTGACTTTTTGTCCAATACACAGTTTTGTCTTTTGGACTTGTTTATCTCTTATTATTTATTTCTGGGTTTTGGGATATTTCTTCTGGTTTTGACCTCACTTCACGTATTGTGTTTAATAAATCTCCAATCGATTCTCACCTTGGTGAGTGATTTGTTACATCTACAGATCCATAAACCGTGTTTATGAATGAATAGTAGTTACTGATGACTCAGATACTCCCAAATACTAAACAGTACAAACCATTTTGTTAATTCATTCTAAGAACTGAAAGTGATTAATTGCTGTGTCAAATTCACAAAACAGTCGATAAAAACAATCTTCTTTTGGTGTTATTGGTTTTAGGCAGAGAAATATCTTCACTTGTTTTAGCACAGCTACTGTGTTCGTTCATCTCCTAGTAACGGTGCTGCTGTGTCCCCCAAGGAGAGCTGTGTAGCAGGGAGATATTTTCAAACACATTATGATTTTATTCACATTTAAACCAAAAGGAACAGAAGATTTTCATAATGTAGTGGAGTAAAAAGTAAGATATTTGATCCTGAAATGTAGTGGAGTTAAAGTAAAAATTCACCCAAAATGGAAATACTTCAGTAAAGTACAGATACACAAAAAAAAGTCTTAAGTACAGTAACGAATTACATTTACTTTGTCATGGTGCTTATTTTACAAATGGCAAGAGATGGCTCGTCTTACAGACTGTGGTTAAGCCGGTTGTTTTTGAGAAACAAGATTAAACTCGACATCAGATGTGTGTGCAAATACTAGTGACTGAGCGGTAAAACAATGTGTGCGAAGTCCTGAAATTAACCACATTTAAGCTGTTTATCAAATAGTCATTATCAAATAGGTACTTCAAAAATCCGACAGTTATCAGTTCAGTGTTTACCATAATATGTAGTTAAGAAATATTATGTGATATAATAACAACAGCAAAGAAAAACTAGGCAAGCCTGGTTTTGCCTGATTGCCATTAGCCATATAGCTGTTGTGTTTCTTTGTTTACATAGGTTTTTTATTCTGTGAGTTTGCTGTACAGGAATTATGGAGGGCAGGTAATACATGCAGAAATGAAAAAAGGTGCACAAAGTATTTTTCACAATACACGGTGAAAAAAGTCAGGACACCAAATGAAAATCTTTGTCTTTTTGAACATATTTAAACATATGGACATTTGAGCTTCATTTGAACAGCACCGAGAGATGGAGCTTAAATAACAACAAATAAAACTGAAGAAATTACTTTTAAACATAAGTCATAAAATATAATGAAGAAAAATGTACATTTTTTTCTGAATGCTCTTTAGCGTCTGATAGTGAGACCAAAAAAAATTGACCGCGGACAAAGCCATCTGCACTTCGCGAAAACACAGTCACGCCATCTACACTAGGATTTCCTGTGCGCGTCTACATCGCGGTTTACGGTAGAACGTGTGCGAGGGAGAGGGGGGACTCGCAGAAAAGCGCAGATATTGAAAATTCATAAGAAATTGAATTTAAAACGTAATTCCACATAAGTCACTACAGTTAATATTGAAAACAGGCCTGATTGGCTAAAAGAACGGTTTACAACCCTTAAAACGTCCAGAAAGGTCCATAAAATGGAGGAATTCAATTTCCCTGAGAGTAAAATTAAAAATCAAATTGTTACCAGAAAATCCCACTGTTGTATTGAAAAACATGTCCTCAGGTACACAGGGTATAATATTTCTGTGTATTTAATGTAAGAATTAGGAGTAATATGCTTGAAAAAACTCCATAAAATAAGATATTAAATTCCATAAAATGTTTAAAGAAGAGCATGCTTGAAGAGCATGTTCTCAGGTACTCGGGGTATAATTTGCATACATTTTTACTGTAGGAATTTGGAGTAATATTATTTCAAAACTCATAAAAATTATGTTTAATTTACATATATGGCCAATTTTGCTATTAAAGGGTTAAATCAAACTGTTACAAGACCATTCCACTGCAGCCTTGAAGAACATGTTCTAGAATACCCAGATTATAATGTTCATACATTTTACTGTAATAATGTGAACAGCATTATAAACTTCATAAGAATAACAACACAATTCCATAAACTGAAGAATGCTGAAGGCCATAAAATGGTTCAATCAAACTGTTACCAGACCACTCTCCAGTGCAGCCTTGAGGGACATGTTCTGAGGTACTCAGGGGATAAATTTCATACATTTTTACTGTAGAAATTTTGAGTAAGAGCATTGCAAAATTCAGTAAAAACTGTTTAATTTGCAAATATTGCAAAATTTAGAGAGCTGTTAGCTCCCAGTAAGGTCTTCAAATGCGAAAAGGTCTGGATGACGATCTTGACAAACACGTTCCAAATCACATGCCTATGAGTACATTTAAAACTTAATGTACCCTGCCCAGGAGAGGGTTACCAGGACCTAAACCTGGAGCCAGGCCTGGGGGTGGTGTCTGACAGTGAGTGCCTTGTGGCCGGGCAGCCCACATGACTCAACCAGGCTCAGCCTGAATAGGCAACATTGGAGGATCATGTGGGCTCACCATTCACAAGATGCAAAGTAGGGGTGTGGTGTAATGCCCATTGGGCACAGAGCGGTGGCGAATGGGCCCTGGCGTCATGGAGCTTGGCAGCAGAAACTGGTTTTTGGCACATGGAACTTAACCTCATTGGTGGGGAAGGAGCCGGAGCTGATAGGGGAGGTTGAGAGATACCAGCTAAATATAGTTGGGCTCACCTCTACACACAGTGTGGGCTCTAGAAACAAACTGGTCAATAGGGGTTGGTCTCTCTCCTACTCAGGAGTTGTACAGGGTGAGAGGCACCGTGCAGGTGTCCAAATACTCACAGGTCCCTGGCTGGCTGTGCAGAGTATTCAGCCTTTTTGGAGGTAGTCAGTGGAGTTCTAGAAAGGATTCCATGCACTGACTTTATTGTTTTACGGGGGACTTCAATACTCACGTTGGCAACGACTGGGAAACCTGGAGAAGAGTGATTGGGAGGAATTGCCTGCCTGATCTGAACCCGAGCAGTGTGGTGTTATTGGACTTCTGTGCTAGTCATGGTTTGTCCATAAAGAACATCATGTTTAAACACAAGGTGGCTGATAAGTGTACTTGGTACCGGAGCACCTTGGGCCAAAGATCAATGATCGACCTGGTGGTCATGTCTTTTGATCTGTAATGCGGACACTGTACCGGACTGTTGTGGTGAAGAGAGAACTGAGCAATAAAGCAAAGCTCTCAATTTACCGGTCAGTCTATGTACCCACTCTCACCTATGGTCATGAGCTCTGGGTAACGAATGAAAGAATGAATTCGCAGCCGAAATGAGTTTTCTCAGACGAGTTGCTAGGCGTACACTTAGTGATTGTGTGAGGAGCTCTGTGATTAGGGAGGAAATCAGAGTCATTGCCCTTTCACGTTGAGAGGGGTCAGTTGAGGTGGTTCGGGCATCTGATAAAGATGCCTCCTGGAGGCCTCCCACTGGAGGTATACCAGGCACGTCAAACTGGAAGGAAGTCCCGGGGTAGACCCAGGACACACTGGAGGGATTATATCTCCTGGCTGGCCTGAACACCTGGGGATCTCCCAGGACCCAAAGATTTTGGGGTAGATGTTCTTTAAGACTGCAGTACAGTTCTCTAGGAACAGTTTGTTTTAAACATTTGACTGCAGATTCAAACATTTACACAATTAATCCATAATTTTCAGAATATTTGACTTACTATAACACTCAATTATTAAAAGAACAAAAACAATAAAATAATAATTAAAAAACTATGATGTGTGTACCTGAGAACATGCTCTTCAAGACTGCAGTGGAGTGGCCTGGTAACACTTTGATTTAACCCTTTAATTGTTCTCACAATTTTGCAATATGTGCAAATTAAACAATTTGTACTGACATTTGCAATGCTCTTACTCCAGATTCCTACAGTAAAAATGTATAAAAATGATTCTCTGAGTACCTGAGAACATACTCCTTAAGGCTGCAGTGGAGTGGTCTGGTAACAGTTTGATTGAACCATTTTATGGAATTTAATATCTGAGTTTTTGCAAGCACATTACTCCTAATTCTTACATTAAATACACAGAAATATTATACCCTGTGTACCTAAGGACATGTTTTTCAATACAACAGTGGGATTTTCTGGTAACAATTTGATTTTTAATCTTACTCTAGGGGAAATTGAATTCCCTCCATTTTATTGACCTTTCTGGACTTAAGGGTTGCAAACCGTTCTTTTAGCCAATCAGGCCTGTTTTTAATATCAACTGTAGTGAATTATGTGGAATTATGTTTTAAATTCCATTGATTTACAAATGCAAATCTTTTTTTTTACACATTTGTGATTTTAAGTTATTTTTGTTGTTGTTTTAAATTTGTGCATTCCAATACATTTGTGGATTTTAGTTTTACGTGTATGTAGTTGCTCAAATGCAGTTACAAAGTCCGTTACATTTATGAGTATTTTTTCATTCATTCATTCATTCATTATCTGTAACTCTTATCCAATTCAGGGTCGTGGTGGGTCCAGAGTCTACCTGGAATCATTGGGCGCAAGGCGGGAATACACCCTGGAGGGGGCAGCAGTCCTTCACAGGGCAACACACACACACACACACACACATCTACCTACGGACACTTTGGAGTCGCCTACCATCTCACCTACCAACGTGTGTTTTTGGACTGTGGGAGGAAACCCACGCAGACACAGGGAGAACACACCACATTACTCACAGACAGTCACCCGGAGGAAACCCACGCGACTCCATACCCCTCTGGCGCTCACACGTCCTACCGTAAAACGCGATGTAGACGCGCAATGAAATCCTAGTGTAGATGGCGTCACCGCAGTCATGGAACTCTTTGTGTTTTTGTGTGTGAGAGACAGATGGTTAGACACTGAATCGTTACCTGTAATTTGATTGTAGAGCAGAAAGGACAAAACCACAAATATAAGAAGACTCTTCTTTAACAAAGGTATCCCGCTCGTCGACAGGCGACATCTATTCTCTGAAGGAGGCGGAGGATCTCCAGGTCCGAGGGTCTGTGTAGTGTTTCTCAAAAACATAGTGCTAGCGATAACTGCTAACTGTAAAGTTGGTTCAGAGTTCAGCTTTCACCCAGACGTTCATGCGAGAATATCCTGGTTATTAAAAAGAAACAAATGTATACGCCAAATTACCCTTTTCAGTGCAGTAACTATCGCTATTATGAACATATTCCCACGCAGTGCCGTTCCGCATTTGGAAATTGACGGTGATGAAGCCATCCGCGCTTCAAATCCGAATGCACGTATAGGCGCGTCATTACGGTTTTTCATTGCGGAGAACGCCACATCCGCTTTGGAACAGATAGAGAATAGTGATGGGAATTTCGGCTCTTTTTGATTAAATTCTTTTTAAAATGTATAAATAACTGGATTTTTATTTAAACACCTTAATAAAAAAATCACTTGTAAACTCTGAAATATAGCCAATGGAACCCAAAAGGTATGTATTACAAAATAGCTTATTAAATTAAATAATCATTCATTTCTGGGTAATAAAATAAACAAATACTCTGCAAAGTGCAAAACAGCAGCATTCAACGGTAGTGATTAAAACAACCACAACTGTCAACAAACATTTAACTGATTTAACGTTTTCTTCAACTATTTTTTGGAAGGCAGATTGGCATTCAGGAAAACCAAGTGTCTCAGCTCGGAGGGTTGGAAGTTTGGAGCTTGCTTGTTGTTCTCTGATTGGTTGAATGACAAGCCTTAGAAAAAAATGGCTCGGTCTTAGACGTGAACCGGCTCTCATCGTTCACTTACAAGAGCCGGCTCTTTGAACCGGTTCGTTCGCGACCGACACATCACTAATAGAGAATCAGAAACCCACGTTTGAGCAGCGATGTCTCTGTTACTACATCAATAAATGCACGCAATGCTAAAATGGACTAAAAAGACTGCAAGGGTAGCTCAGCTTCCCCTAAAATGTCAAAAATAAGTGATCAAATATATACTGTTGTGTGTACATGTCAGTGAATAAATATGCACTACAACGCGCTCAACTTTTGTTCAGAATCAGCTTCTTATCACTGGTAAAGACGCGGCTTTCCTCTCAATCATTCCGGCAGCTTCACAGTGCTTTAAACAGTGAGGACTCTGAGCGTCCACAGAGTTCAATAGAGAAGCAGCGATGTGCAGCGAAACGAGACGAGTCATTGGATAAATGCTGGGCTTTGTCCCGCCCATCGGACGCTCAGCGTCTCTGGGGGTCTATGGGGCAGTGGGCTGGCCTCGGCTGGTCCGGACGCTCAGCTTCTGCATGATGATTGGATGATCTGTCTGAATCTGAATCCCTTTTTGATTGACAGCGAAATGAGCGAATCAGCGATCCTTTGGTGTAAAGATCCGTGGGAGCATTACATTTTCATTCTGTTCTGAGTTGAACCGGAGATTTTCTTAAACCTCTTAGCGGCATTTTCTTTGTTAAAAACGACTAGCGACAAATCGAGCTTCTATTTGTGGTGGGGTTTTTTGTAGCTGCTTGTGTTTGGAGACTGACTTCTATCACTCTTTCTGACTTCTATCTCAGTTTCTGTCCAGCGGGTGCTGCTGAGCCCCTCCACCGTCACAAAGCACTCACAGGCGAACACACTTCACATGGGCCAAGGCCGTTTAAGCAGCCTAGCTCTGCTGGCCATTGAGAGGACACTAGTCAAGTCCCTGGAAAAGACGCCTTGTTGGTACGACAGGGTCACAGATCATTTTCTTAAAAAGGAACGGAGGGTAGAATTTACGTATAAATAAACCGACACATTTTATGATGTAGACCGAAATTGAGCTTCCCCTCCTTGAAAGACCAGCATCCGCCACTGGGTTACAGATAATGAATGAATGAATGAATGAACAGAGGGACCTCACTGTATAATATTTTCTTGAATTTATACTGAATATTTACTGATATGGATTTCTCAAAAACTACCCATAATGCCTAAACCATTCCACTTTCATTAAACAGAGGGACCTCTTGGCTATTACCTGTATGATTTTGGTAGAATTTCACTGTATATGCTTCACATAGATAAGAAAGATCTTTTCTGAAGCCCATGGGAAAGGACCTTGTTCATTTTCATATCATATGGCAAAAGCATTTGAGTTACAGTTGTTTTTCTGTGATGCTTGGAAGGCAGACTGCACAGCTGTTTTTAAACAGAATCTGGAATCACACAGTATTTCAAGTTCTTCATAATTTTGATAATTATTAATGTTCAAGTTGTTAAGATGTTGGAGTTGGGGGGGGGGGGTATATTTATCAAAATTATGAAGAACTTGAAATACTGTGTGATTCCAGATTCTGTTTAAAAACAGCTGTGCAGTCTGCCTTCCAAGCATCACAGAAAAACAACTGTAACTCAAATGCTTTTGCCATATGATATGAAAATGAACAAGGTCCTTTCCCATGGGCTTCAGAAAAGATCTTTCTTATCTATGTGAAGCATATACAGTGAAATTCTACCAAAATCATACAGGTAATAGCCAAGAGGTCCCTCTGTTTAATGAAAGTGGAATGGTTTAGGCATTATGGGTAGTTTTTGAGAAATCCATTTTGGTAGGTATTCAGTATAAATTCATGAGAATATTATACAGTGAGCTACCTCTGTTTAATGACAGTAAAATGTAATCTGTATTTCTACATGTCCACCAGGATTACTATTCAAAGCCAGTTAAGTGTTTAATTGGCTTGGAAAAGTAAAAATACGTAAATATATGAAATAATCAATGCGTGTTTTGCCTCTTTAAAGTGATTTAAAACGAAATATATTCATAATGGCTTTTTAATTTTAGTCCATTTAGTCCATTTTAGCATTGCGTGCATTTACTGATGTAGTAACAGAGACATCGCTGCTCAAACGCGGGTTTCAGACTCTCTATCTGTCCCAAAGCGGATGTGGTGTTCTCCGCAATGAAAAACCGTAATGACGCGCCTATACGTGCATTCGGGTTTGAAGCGCGGATGGCTTGACCGTCAGTTTCCAAAGTGCGGATAGCTTGACCCCAGTGTTAAGTGCTGACATTGCAAACATAATTTAACAAAAACATAGCTAATTGCTGCGAAGCGTTTACTAAAACCATTGGAACTATCGTGGTAACTTACATACTTCGAACAATTGTTAATAGTGATGTGTCGGTCGCGAAAGAACCGGTTCAAAGAGCCGGCTCTTGTAAGTGAACGATGAGAGCCGGTTCCCGTCTAAGACCGAGCCATTTTTTTCTAAGGCTTGTCATTCACCCAATCAGAGAACAACAAGCAAGCTCCAACCCTCCAACCCTCCGAGCTGAGACACTTGGTTTTTCTGAATGCCAATCTGCCTTCCAAAACATAGTTGAAGAAAATGTTAAATCAGTTAAATGTTTGTTGACAGTTGTGGTTGTTTTAATCACTACCGTTGAATGCTGCTGTTTTGCACTTTGCAGAGTATGTGTTTTTCCTCATAATATAACAACGGTCACGCCTATCTCCAACGACGTCACCTCTGGTACTAGCTTTCAAAAGTCAATTTATTTTGCACACCAAGCAGCACCACTGCATTCACAAAAGTCAAAACACCGGTTCATTAACAGCTTGTCATGGTCATCTTATTCATTCATTCATTCATTATCTGTAACCCTTATCCAGTTCAGGGTCGCGGTGGGACCAGAGCCTACCTGGAATCATTGGGCGCAAGGCGGGAATACACCCTGGAGGGGGCACCAGTCCTTCACAGGGCAACATAGACACACTCACACACTCACTCACACACTCACACCTACGGACACTTTTGAGTCGCCAATCCACCTGCAACGTGTGTTTTTGGATTGTGGGAGGAAACCGGAGCACCCGGAGGAAACCCACGCAGACACGGGGAGTGGTCATCTTATAACAGATAATAAAATATATCACTCAGACAGATGTGAACAAGCTATTTAAAAATTGGAACAAATCCATCTGGTCAAATTTACCTTAGTACTTTAACTATCTCAGATGAAATTCAACCACAACCTGTTTATTCTTACACTGACAGATTTGTTCAACAAATGCCTTCAGGGAATTTCTTATCAAATGATCTAATGTACATCCATGCTTGTCATTGTATAGCTGCAAATAAATGTCAAGGAAAATGCAGTGTCCATTATTTAAAAAGAGACCATTTATTGCCACAAAAACACAACTTGTAGTATCAGAGCAATGTAATATTAATCCAGATCCACATGGGTTTCCTCTGGGTGCTACAGTTTCCTCTCACGGTCCAAAAACACACGTTTGTAGGTGGATTGTTTACTCAAAAGTGTCCATACGTGTGAATGTGTGTCCCCTCCTTGCACCCAGTGATTCCAGGTAGACTCTGGACCCACAGCAACCCTGAACTGAATAAGGGTTACAGACAATGAATAAATGAATAGAAATGGCTGGATTGTTATTGGTGTTAATCCTATGTTATACCTGTGCTATTGTTTACAAAATGGTGTCCCAATCTGTTTGCTTTAGAGTTACAAAAGTGTGTACATTTACAGAATTTAAATTGCAAAAGACAAAACATGAATGTATTGAACAATGTGAAATAAATCATCCTTTACACATTCTGTTATATTTTTGCAAAACCACAATGATCTTCTGAAAAATATATTTGAAGAGATTTAGAATTAATAAAAATTTTAAGTTGAGTAGATGAGGATGAAGCAAAAGACCTAATTAAACAGGCAGACTCAGTTTACACTACAAATATGGTTTAACGCAGTACGAAAATACAAATTACATGAAGAACTTAGACTACTCTGATGGGTAGCTTATGACAAACGTTTTGCTCCAAATGCTCTTGACCTAAGGTTTAAACAATGGATATCATGTGAAATAACAGCCTTGTGTACAGTAATAAAAGAAGGGAATTTATTGAGCTTTGAAGAGATCAAACCAAAACATACATTTTTCAATCAGGACCACATTAGATATTTACTGTTAAGAGATTATTATGAGAAAGAAGCAAAGCCCAGACTAAATTTAGATAAAAGTGGTATAATTAGGGTCATAATTGATGTTTATAATAAAAAAAAATACAGAATAATATTTGCACTATATCAGCAGCTAATGGAAAGAAAAAGGTGATACAATATTTTATGTTAAACACAAAAAGAGGGAGAAAGATTTGAATGTGAATATTTCTGAAGAATGGTCATTTATGTGGAGAACACAACAATCCACTACATCATCACGTATTTGGAGAGAAAAATTTAATACGATTCTTTGTCACTCCCAAAATTTATGTCAGTGCCCCAACTCCATGTTGGAGAAAATGTGGAGCAGTAAATGTAAACCATTCTCATGTCTTTTGGCTTTGTCCTGGCATCGAACAGTTTTGGGAGAGAGTCCATTTAGTTATGGTCAAAATTTTGGTTTATGATATACAGCGCCCTTCATAATTATTTGCACTCAATGGTTAAGAACTATTCTTTGGCTTTTTAAAAAATTAATAATATAAGACAACAATACAATAAAAGAGAAAAATCTAAGCTTTAATTAAAGTGCATATATTTGGTGGGAAAATATAAATCTCGGCGCCCCTGGTGTTTGTACTTTGTACAACCTCCTTTTGCCAACAAGACAGTACTTAATCTTCTCCTATAACTCTTCACGAGATGGGAGAATACAGAAAGAGGGATCTTCGACCATTCCACTTTGCACAACCTCTCTAAATCCTCCAGAGTCCTGGGTTTTCTCCCATGCACTTTCCTCTTCAGCTCATCCCACCCCACCCCAAAAGTTTTCTCTTGTGTTGAGGTCTGGGGACTGAGATGGCCATGAGAGGATCTTGATTCTGTGCCTTGTGAACCATTTTTGAGTTGATTTGGCCACATGTTTAGGGTCATTATCTTGCTGAAAGACCCAGTGATGACCCATCTTCAGCTTTCGTGCAGAGGCCACCAGATTCTGATTCAAAATGTCCTGATATTTTAAAGAGTTCATGATCCCATGTGTCCTTACAAGGTTCCCAGGTCCTTTAGAGGTGAAACAGGCCCCCAGCATTACCGATCCTCCCCCAAACTTAACAGTGGACATGAGGTGTTTTTCTGTGTACTCGTCCTTGGTGTTATGCCAGACCCACTTAGAGTGTTTGTTGGAAAAAGCTCTGTCTTGGTCTTGTCTGACCAAAGCACACGGTCTCAATTAAAATCCTAGTACCGCTGGCAAACTCCACCCTTTTACACTTGTGAGTGAAACACCTGGTTTTAGACCACAGTAATTTATTAGTACGGTGTAGGGCCTCCTTTTGCGGCCAATACAGCGTAAGTTCGTCTTGGGAATGATATATACAAGTCCTGCACAGTGGTCAGAGGGATTTTAAGCCATTCTTCTTGCGGGATAGTGGCCAGGTCTCTACGTGATGCTGGTGGAGGAAAACGTTTCCTGACTCGCTCCTCCAAAACACCCCAAAGTGGCTCAATAATATTTAGATCTGGTGACTGTGCAGGCCATGGGAGATGTTCAACTTCACTTTCATGTTCATCAAACCAATCTTTCACCAGTCTTGCTGTGTGTATTGGTGCATTGTCGTCCTGATACACGGCACCGCCTTCAGGACACAATGTTTGAACCATTGGATGCACATGGTCTTACAGGTGCAATGTGCAGTTAATGAAGATTGGCCACCAGGCTGCTTCAATTTAGCCATGAAACCTACCACACTACAATGACAGCTGTTTCAGTTTCATTGTCTAACCCCTGTAACTCAGAAAAGGCTTTCTCCGTGCATGCCTCCCAAACAGCTCGTTGGCATGTAGATAGCACCTGATGTTTTTTTTTTGAGACCTCGTAACCCCAATATGCTACCATTAGATTCAGTTCTCTTAGTGAGCTTTGGAGCACTTTTACTTCTCTTACCATCCCTCTCACTGTGTGTGGTGCAAGATACACTTGCGTCCTCTTCCAGGCTTCCAGGTCACAGTTCCAGATGTTTGTCACAGTTCCAGATGTTTTGAACTTTTTGATGAATGCTCTGAGTGTAGATAAGGGCATCTGCAGGTGAGGGGCTATTTCCTTGTAGCCATTGCCTGATTTATGAAGTTCGACACAAATCTGCTTTACTTGAATTGTGTGTTCTCTTGTCTTTCCCATGTTTAAGAGTGAGTAAGAGAAATAGGCCTCTGTGTAACACCATATTTATACCCTAGGGGAAAGTGATGAATTAATAATTAAGGTTCCTAGATACTTTGATCCACTTTATACACTACAGTAGAAATGACATAAATGGTTCAAATACATTTATCATTTATTTCCAAGAAATTGTTAAGGTGCCAATAATTGTGGAACAGTTCATTTTATGGGAAATAATTATTTCTTAGTCAGGATTTTTTCTTTTTTTCACTTGAGTTAAAGGTTGCATTTTTCTTAGTTTTTTAGAGTGAGATCATGCTTCTTCAATAAAACATTAATTTATTTTAAGGCTTTTGACACATTTTAACTAGGGGTGCCAATAATTATGGAGTGCGCTGTACCTAGGTCTCATACGGTGAGGTACTTGGGTAATTTCTGAGGAAATATTGTATTAAGATCAGACAGATATGAGTTTAAAATGTAATTAGTAGCTTGTAAAAAAGCCATCATGAGATGATGGTACAAACGAGACCCACCCACACGAGATGAATGGTTGAAGACAGTGAGTGAGATACATGACATACAAGAGTTGACATATGATTAGATGTCAAGAGAAATGGACGAAATGGACATTGTTTACGAATCAACTGCAGGATGAATGCTCCTCCCCCACTCCCCTTTTTTATTTGTTGGGTTGATTGATTTTTCCTACACATTTTCTATATGTATGATTCCTTGGAAACGAAGAAAAGTAAAAAAACAAAAAAAACAAAAAAGTGTCTAAAAAATTTTTAAGTTGGCTAAATAATAAATTGTAAATGCTTACCTTGCACTTCTAAAAGAAAATTTGAAGGAAAAACACTATAAAAGAAAACGTTAAGGAAAAGACTATACGGCAACATGATGATTTGCTAAAATAAGTTTGTTTCACTAGTCACTGTGTTTGTTTTTTCAACCAATACAGAATATTTGTTTTTTTCTGGCTACAGAGGAATTGATGTTAACTAAAGATACCTTGTTCAGCAAATTATCATTTTTGTGTTTCACTTACAAACTAATTTAATCTAAAAACACACATTTTGAGAAAACTATAAATATTTAGACAACATGATGCATCAGGAGTTTTGGTTTGTCCTTGCTTAGTTTACTTTGATTAAATTAAAGGAGCAATCTGTAATATTGACACCAAGTGTTTAAAATCGAAACTATAATACCTATAACTATAATTTCAAAACAGTGGAGGGAGTTGTCTGCCTCCTCCCAGGTGGCTCCCTTGCTCGAGCAGGTGCCAGTTTGAGGAAAACCGAACGAACAAGAGATGAGCTTAAGAACTTGGACTGTATTCGCTTAAAAGAGTGTGCCATAATCAACACATTTACACAGAAGATTGTTCATCATTTCAGTAAAACATCTATCTACACAAAAAAATTCAATTTCTCTGTATTTACTAGTCTTTACTGTGCAAATCCACATTAAATATTTTGACTAGACAAGCCTGGTGTTTTCCCTTCAACCATAAATATCATTTAGGAGGCAGATCTTATCCACAGTTTTCGTAGTCAAACATCTCGTTCCACCTTACATGTGTCCATTTACAAGTCCTTGGTTCTTGAAGTCTCTGTTCCACTGCAAGAGCTGAAACTTGCGCTATAGCTTTTGAAACTATCTGTTTAAAACACACAAACCAATTAAATACATTTATATATTATTCAACCAATTATTCACAATTTTCATATTCAAGCATTTAATTCCACCTTAAATGGGTCTGTTTAAGAGTCTTATGATTAGAGCGTTATTCTCTAGCTTCTTATTGAATACTCATTTTCACCTTACACAGCTATGAGAAGCTAAAGCTAGTGCTAGGTTTATAAACAAAGCTTGTTTTGAAACACTTCTTATTCTCCATTTTATCCATTTACAACACAACCAAGTGTACATCATGTCACTAAAACATCTACCTACCAGAGAAACGCTTATATTTGCTGTGTACTATCAAGCTTGATTTCTCCATTCCACCTTAAATAGGTGAATATGTGAGGCTTTTCTTACACCTTAATTTGTTTAAAACACACACACACCATGGTGAAACACACATGAATCTGCCTTGATTTCTTTAAAAAAAAGAACAACGGTATTTACACTTTTCAATCATGTTTTTATTCACCTTCTTCATATAAAACACATAAAACACACAGTCGTGTTTTCAAAAGTCGCTATGCTTCACTTTCTTTATATAAAACACATAACCTATAGCCTTTACTCCTTTTAGTCTATACACAGGTGTCTGTACTTCTATATATTTTCAGAGATGATTATCTGTTACTTCTTCAGGAGGAAATTAGCTCTGGCTATGTTCTGTAGTGTTGCTGCTTGTCTGCATTCACTTTTCAAACACAGGGCCAATATTTCCTCTCATTTTACTGGTCATAGAGAGTTGTTAAAGGGCAGTGTGGGGGTAAAATATAACATTAACTCTGTTCACTTGGTTATTTCATGGCTGTGAGACACTGTGGATCAGGCCACACAGTGGACTGTAATGTGATTGGACAGAGGGCGGGACAGAGGCACGACCTCGGGGGGTGGGATCATAGGAGCTAAACTCTGGACTGGGCACTTCTCAAAGTGAATATACTGCTTCAGCAATGCTGTGAGAGGCAGCAGTACTTTAGCTTTGACTGTTTCCTTAATCTATGACATACCCTGGACATTTTATGACTAAGTACCGTAAATATCTTACAGATTGCTTATTTAAACTGAATCACTGATCGCAAGGTGGGAACACACCCTGGAGGGGGCGCCAGTCCATCATAGGACAACACACTCTCATACTTTTGAGTAACAAATAAACCTACCAAACTTCTCACAGTCACCGGGATAGGGACTCGAACCCACAACCCCAGGACCCTGGAACTCTGTGACAGTGACACTAACTGCTGTGTGTACGTAGCCATACGGGAAGCAGTCCGAGTAAAGAAACCCAAACCTCCCTCTCCCCAGCCACTGCTTCCAGCTTCTCTGGGGATATACCGAGGGGTTCCCAGGCCGGTCGAGACATGTAGTCTCTCCAGCGTGTACTTGGTCTGCCCCGGGGCCTCCTCCCTGTTGGACATGCCCGGAACACCTCACCAGGAAGGCGTCCAAGAGGCATCCGGACCAGATGCCCGAACCATCTCAACTGGCTCCTCTTAACATGGAGGAGCAGCGGCTCCACTCCAAGTCTCTCCCGGATGTTTGAGCTCCTAACCCTGTCTCTAAGGGAGAGTCCAGACACCCTGCGGAGAAAACCCATTTCTCAACCCCTACCGCTTCACACTTGGCTGCAAACTGGCCCAGCAAGAGCTGGAGGTCCTGGCTTGATGAAGCCAACAAGACCACATCGTCCGCAAAAAGCAGACATGGAATCCTGAGACCACCAAACCAGATACCTTCTGCCATAAAAATTATGAACAGAACCAGTAACAATGGGCAGCCCTGATGGAGTCCAACTCCGTCTGGAAACCAGTCGGACTTACGAACCTAGCCATACGAACCAGACCCCTGCTCTGTTCATACAAGGACTGGATGGCTCATAGCAAAGAGCCAAGTACCCCATACTCCCAGAGCACCCCCCACAGAATATTCAGAGGGACACAGTCAAATGCCTTCTCCAGATCCACAAAACACATGTAGACTGGTTGAGCAAACTCTCATGCACCTTCATGCAGGGTAAAGAGCTGGTCCTGTGTTCCACGACCGGGCAGAATCCGCATTGTTCCTCCTGGATCCAAGGATCAACTATCAGTCTGACTCTCTTCACCAGTACCCCCGCATAGACCTTACCGGGGAGGCTGAGGAGTTTGATCCCCTTATAGTTGGAACACACCTTCCGATCCCTCTTGTCTGCCAGTCCAGAGGCACTGCCCCCGATGTCCATGCGATGTTGCAAAGATGTGTCAATCAGGACAGCCTGTCAGCTGCTTCCGAAGTCCCCCAGGCCAACTAAGCTCCATAGGACTCTTTCTTCAGCTTGACAGCCTCCCTCACCCGGGGTGTCCACCACAGGCACTGACAACCTTGCAGCCACAGCTCCATTCATCCAGCTCAACAATGGAGGTCCGGAACATGGCACATTTGGACTCAATGTCACCGGCCTCCCCCTAGATGCAGTCGAAGCTCTGCCGGATGTGGGAGTTGAAGATCTTTATGACAGGTTTCTCTGCCAAACGTTCCCAGCAAACACCTGAGTGTCCAGAACATATGGCCGTAGGTCCGATGATACAACTATAAAGTCAATCATCGAAATGTGGCCTAGGGTATCCTGATGCCAGGTGTACTTGTGGACACCCTTATGCTCGAACATGGTGTTAGTGATGGACAAACTGTGAAGGGCACAAAAATCCAATAACTGAATGTGACGGATCGTATGTGGTCACGGCTTCCAAGTAAAATACACCACTCTACTGGATTAAAGGCACATACACACACTCTCGCCCAATCTGGAAAACAGTATAAATTTTATTAATATCTTCAAGGTGGCGTGATGACTGCAGATCGTTTCATGCAGCAGCATGAAAAACATAGACTGCTCCTAGCCAACAGTATTTAGCCAAGAGTTTTTTTTAACAAAATAATACCCATAAAACTCAATACAATACATTTTTACTGTCTCTGCGTTGCTTTTATGTACTAAAATGACTAAGTATTTGCACATTTAACAATTTTCACTAAATTTAACAACTACAAAAAATAATATGATCATATTTATAAGAACATACCTGGAAAACAGTATAAATTTTATTAATATCTTCAAGGTGGCGTGATGACTGCAGATCATTTCATGCTGAGCAAATAAACACAAATTTTCCTTATTAAAGTAAATCACCAGAGAAAAATAGCGGGAAAATAGAACCTCGCATTTGCCTTACTCAACTCTCGACAAAAATAAGCTCCCAACTTCAACTATGAGGTAAAACTCTGGATTCTCTGTGAAATTGCTAACTAAACTATATGATATTCAAATTGAGTAGAGTATTTTTAACTTAAAACATGTGTTTAATTACTATTTCTAAATAAACACGGAGCTGAACACTTAACAGCAGCATGAAAAACATAGACTGCTGCTTAAGGACGGTAGCTCAGAAGGACCAAACTTTGCGAATCTGCAGTTCACCACTCGCCACTAGGGGCTGCCCAAACTCAATTACAGAGAGATTAAGTGCTTAATTTCATGAAATTCACATACAACAAAGATGTATTTTCTTACTCCGTTACACACACCCCCTCTGAATTACATGAAATTTAAGTGTTACATTAGCAAAACAGAAATACAAGAAATAACAATAGATCGCCTATAAAAGGATTGCCAACCCAAAAGCATCCCAGAAGGATTTAGTGGTAAAAGAGCAGCGCTAAACTCTTGCACCAGCTACTGGCTGCAGGATGCCTACATACACCCCACCAGATCTATAGACACTATTTAGCATTCACATACAAATTTCTCAAAGATTAAGAAAGCCCCACATTTCCCAGGTATAAACTAAACATAGGAACATTTCAAGAACCACATTCCATTTAAAAACTACAGCTTTAAGTCCAATTTGAACATTAATAAAAATTGCCTGAAGAACAAAGTCAATTCTACTGGTCTACAAAAGTTTGAATCATCGACTTACAAATTGCACGGACATTGTGTTTAGTTTCATGAAGAAGAGCTTGTCCTGACATAGTGAAGATTAACTTGTTCACAGGTCTAACCACACGACCAAATCGAGACCTAACCTGTGAGTGTGATGCAGGACTAAGTAGATCAATGTTACCGTCACCTGAATGTGTGTCATGAGATTGTGGTTGTGACTGATCAGTGCAAGCTGGACCTGTAGTGGCTTGTTTTTGAGCTTGAAGACATATCAGACAAATCATCAACTGAAACTTCCAAAGATGGGGTCTTCAACCTGTTAACTTGGGGTGAATCATTGACAGGCTGAGAGCAAATATCAGGCAGCTGTGTGACCCAATCGAGGGTTCTTCCTTCAGAGTTCGCTTCAGATGCTAGTAGTGAAGCCCTGTCATTCTCTAGATTATCATCTAAGGCCTCCTGTTCAGCTGAGTTTGGATGACACCCTGATACCACTGAGAAATCAACAGCAGTGGCTGCTTCCATAGGGACATGCCCAACAGTTGACTTGTTAGTGGATGAGTAGTTACCTTGTCCCGTCACGGAATGTGACTGAGCATTACTGCCACAACTAGACAAGGTTGAGACTGCATCAGACAGTCTGCTTTGTACATCAACTGGAAGGAAGTTCACCAGCATCAGCAGATTGCGATGGACGACCTTTTCCCGACCAGTGGCAGTATCCTGAATCCTATACGTGTGTGTGTCATTATTCTGATCCACCACTATGTATACAGTTGACTCCCACTTGTCAGCCACTTTTTGTTTTCCCCTACCAGACTTGTTTGCCAGGAGCACTCTGTCGCCTACGACAATGTTAAGCCCCTTCACTTTTCGGTCATAAATCATCTTGTGTCTACTCTGCTCCTTCTTGGCATGCTCTTGTGCTATGAGTACTGCATCCTTCAGGTCTTTAGTCAAAGATTCCACATACTTGTCATAGCTGGAATCACTGGGGTCACAGAGAACAGAGCGAAACATCCACAGGAAGACGGGGTACCCTCCCAAACATTAAATAAAAGGGTGCATATCCTGTTGTCTCGTGCACAGTACAATTATACAGAAAGGTTAGGCTCTGTAGGTGTCTAGGCCAGTCTCTCTTTGTAGCAGGTGTCAACGCGCGGATCATATTGCCCAAAGTCCTATTGAAGCGTTCCACACTCCCGTTCCCCATGGCGTGATAAGGTGTAGTGTGCGACTTCTTCACAGCCGAGACACGGAGAAGTTCACTAACTAGCTGGCTCTCAAAACTAGCACCTTGGTCACTGAATTCTTTCAGGGAATCCAAAAATGCAAAAATACTTATCCCAGAGAACTCTTGCGACTTGCTTGGCAGATTGATCCTGGCATGCAAATGCCTGCAACAGTCTGGTGAAATGGTCAGTCACCACTAAGACATCAACAGATCTGTTGTTCGCATCCTCAGCTGACCAGAAGTCTATGCACACCAGCTCCAGTGGTCTGCTTGAAACAATACTTTCTAAGGGTGCTCTGCCTTCAGGTTCAGCAGTTTTGCTCACTATACATCTCTGGCACGTTCGAACATACTCCCTCACATCCCTATCTAGGTTCAGCCAAAAGAAGCATTGCTGGGCAAGACCAAGGCTTCTAAACTGACCCTGATGACCAGCATGATCGTGGACTCCTTTCAACACCTCAGAGAGAAGAGATTCTGGGACCTCAGTTTGTAATCCTGTCAGCATCACTTGCCTGCCGAAAGGCATTCTGAATGGAAGCACCAGGCACCACACTGACCTCAGAAAGAAGAGTATTATATGGTTCCTTAAACAGCCTTTGACTCACTCCAGCCCTAACAAAAGGCACACGGCTTAAGGCATCAGCTACTATGTTTTGTGTCCCTAGCACATACTTGATGTCAAAGTTGTAACTTGCCAATTTAGCTACCCAGCGTTGCTCGCAACAGTCAAGCTTGGGTTTGGTCATTATGTGAGCAAGCGGGTTGTTATCAGTCAAAACAGAAAATACGTGACCATTAAGCCAGTGACTAAATTTTTCACACATTGACCACTTCAAGGCCAGAAATTCCAGCCGATGTGCAGGATAATTACGCTGAGAGTGTGATAGGGACCTGCTCACAAAAGCAAAACTTCACGTAAAAACTTCACTGAGCGACGTAAGAAGTGACACTTTTTCTGCAAAAGCCTGAGGTTGTGGGTACGTAGCCTGCTGAAGACCAAGCTCAGGCGCTCCAGTGCAGTCATCTCATCAGGGCCAAATACCACAAGATCATCCAAATAGCACAACAGTCTCAAGAAGTTTTTGTCACCAAATATGCTGGACATCATCCGCATAAAACTGCCAGGACTATTACAGAGACCCTGAGGAAGACGGTTGTACTCGTACAGACCCATAGGGGTAGTGAAGGCTGTGTACTTTCGATCGTCCTCATGCAAGGGCATATTATAGAACCCCCATGTAAGGTCCATGGTGCTGAAAAGGGAATTGCCTCCAAGAGCTGCCAGGCAATCAGCCTGATGTGGGAGAGGATGAGCATCTTGTAATGTTCTTCTGTTCAGCCATCAAAAGTCAGTGCAGATGCGCAAATCTCCGTTTTTTTTTCCAAACAAGTACCAAAGGAGAAGCATACTCACTGGTAGATTTTCTAATAATCTCCTTTTCCTCCATCTCAGACAACACTTTGCGCAGCTGCTGATACTGACTCTGAGGCACTCTCCTGAATGGAAGTCTGAACGGCCTGGGATCCGAAAGATGAATTCGATGGACAAACCCCTTAGCTTCACCGCAATCAAGATGGTTACGAGAGAAAATATCCTCGTACTGCACAATCAAGTCAGCCAACCTTTGTTTGCATTTCTCTGAAACATCACACAAGGCAATGTCGAGCTCTTCCAGACCAACTGATTTCAATTTCTCTT
The DNA here is from genome assembly GCF_029633855.1 of Hoplias malabaricus. Classification (NCBI taxonomy): domain Eukaryota; kingdom Metazoa; phylum Chordata; class Actinopteri; order Characiformes; family Erythrinidae; genus Hoplias; species Hoplias malabaricus. The sequence goes on along the minus strand of NC_089811.1, from coordinate 37,269,008 downwards.
CAAGAGAAGGTATGCCCTCTGACCTGGCAGACACAGTTACAGGACAGCTAACCAATTCAGGAACACTTGTGCTGGCGTCATCCAAATCTTCAGCTGCAATACATGAGAACAAGTCAGCTATTTTGGCATTGCGTCTCAACATTACAGGACCGCCTGTAGTGTTTATCAGTTTCAGCGGTACCCACCTATCTCCCCATAAGGAAATAACTAGTCTAGCCACCATGATTCCTCTAGGAGCGGAACGGGATGAAGTTGGCTCAGACATGACAGCGCTCCCAGGTGACACTTTAACTGTCTTAGGAAGTCTGCCCCACGCTAAGTATTCACGGCCAGGTTCCAGGCATATGGCTGAATTACACCTAACTGTCCCAATTTTCTCAGGTACTGTGTCTCCTCTCCATCTGTTTAGGCCTGCTAACATGGACAGAAACTCATCAGTTTCCAAATTTACTGCCGTGGGGTTCGTAGCAACTCTCCAAAAGGCCTTGCATTCTTTAGACTGATGAAGGATGTACTTAATGACATTGGTGCCCAGTATTAGTTCATCATGCTGTCCTGGGACCACCAAAGTAGGCACAGACATTTTAATGCCGTACACTTCCATGACCAAGTTGAAAGCTGATGTCGGTTTCACTTGTCGTCCTCCACAACCCACAAGCACAACATCTGTTGTGAACTTGCAGCGGTCATAAACAACACCAGCTGTCTTTAGTCTTAGCTCAGCAGCCTCACTGATGGTACACGCCATCGATCCACTGTCCAACATGGCATTTAATAATACTGTACTGGCCACTTTCACAGTTATGTAAAATAGGCTGTCACATCCTCCAACAACATGCATGTTCTGATAGATAACGACAGTAGAATCACCATAATGACTTTTGACTGAAATATACGTTGTTTCAGAATCTGACTGACTGACACCGTTTTGGGAGTTGTGAGTGGGACCTGTACTACCTCCCTCCAAATACAGGTCTCTTAGTTTCCCTCAGGCTTTGGCTGTTCAGGGGGACACTTTGAACAATTCTGCTTAGTGTGTCCAGGAGAGAAACAAACAAAACACAGCCGGTCTGACATACAGTGTGTGACAGTAGTGTGCTTATTGTCACTGCAGACCCGACAAATGGTTCTACTGTAACTCCTCAACTCATTAGTTGAAACTTTTTCCATCATTTTTTCAAGCATCTCCATCATGCATGACAAAATATTACCATCAAACTGCTGTGTTTTCTGTGCTACAGTCGGTGTATCGTGACATGGCTGACCCAGACCAGGAGTAGGCAAGGAATGAAGCTCAGATTGAAAAAACATTTGACTGGTAGCAGAACCGGGATTAAAGCTTTGTTGACCCTGACTGGAGAAACGGGTAAACTTGGGCTCTGACTGGTTGAACACATGACTTGGAGAGCAGGTTGATGGGAATACAACTGCTGGTGGCTCTGGCTTGGGCTGACCATGTAGACCTGTGCTGACCTCTGTACCAAGTACAGCAGTAGCATGACTGTTTAGATGCTGGTTGGCACTGCCACAGACCCTATGCTCTCTTTGATAATCGTCGATCCTCCCCTGTATATCTTTAGCGCTCCATTCATGAATGGGTTTACATTTGAATATACTAGCTAGGTCAGGATCAGGGCAAAACGTCACAACATCCGAGCCACTTCTTCACCAATGTCCTCCATTCGTCTGCCCTGACACCGGAGACCTTCATCTTCCAGGTCAGCTGCCTTGTTTAATCGAATCCAATAGTCAACTGGACTCTCTCTGGGCTTCGGTACAGTGGAATAAAAATCAGCAAGTGGGAGGCAGGATGACGTCTCACTGAAGTACTGGAGCAAAACTGTGTAAATCAGCTCAGGGTGCTGTTTGATGTCGAGTGTGTCGTCGCTCCTTAGGCTAATCTTAACAACATCTTTTGCCTTCCCTGCCAACCTGCTAATTATTTCATCAGCTTGTTCAAAAATTGGGCACTTTTGCTTCCTCAAGTAAGCTTTAGTTTTGTCGATCCATTCCTGGATGGAACACTTATCTGAACTTTCACCTCAGAATGTGTCAGATTCTGACTTCAGGTGCACTGTCACTTGTGGCATATCTTGTCTAGGCTGTTCTGTCTGAGAACAACTGTGCATACTGTTCTGAGGCAAATTACTTGCGTTAACCACCCCTACTGACATCAGTTTAGCTACTATTGATTCACCAATCTGTAAACCCAATTGTCCTACCATGTCAGTAAGATGATGGAGAGCATCTGAATCACAACTAGGTGTTGAAGTACAGGGAACCTCTCTCATGAACCTCCCAACTGGAGTACTGTCCGGGAAAAGACCTCTCCCAGTACCCCTACTGCTGTCAGTAAATGACCGAGAGTGCCCAACCCTCCATACAACACCTTCACCCGCAACATCGCCCTCATAGTGATCACTAAGCCACCCACCCCTTCCTTTATGTAAAACTGAGTAGCCTTGGTTTGACATGTCAGAGATGGCTTTACCTTCAAACTGTTCAGCCATAATGTGAAAAGAACCAGAAACAATTAAAATAGAAATAAATTACAAATCAGACATGCAGTGAAAGCACAAGAGGAAACTCCAAATTAAAATGTTATGTCACAAAAGAGAAAAAGAGACTGAAGCATGTTAACTTGTACGCTCAATCCATGTAAAAGCTGAACGAGAGTGCACATACAGTGTAAAAGTAGACCTGACTAAAACGATGAACTTGATACTTGTAGCAGCAGCCACGGTGATCAGTGTTGAACTGACCAAGATGATTCCAGAGGTCACGGCACCAGTGTGACGGATCGTATGTGGTCACGGCTTCCAAGTAAAATACACCACTCTACTGGATTAAAGGCACATACACACACTCTCGCCCAATCTGGAAAACAGTATAAATTTTATTAATATCTTCAAGGTGGCGTGATGACTGCAGATCGTTTCATGCAGCAGCATGAAAAACATAGACTGCTCCTAGCCAACAGTATTTAGCCAAGAGTTTTTTTAACAACTGTCTCTGCATTGCTTTTATGTACTAAAATGACTAAGTATTTGCACATTTAACAATTTTCACTAAATTTAACAACAACGAAAAATAATATTATCATATTTATAAGAACATACCTGGAAAACAGTATAAATTTTATTAATATCTTCAAAGTGGCGTGATGACTGCAGATCATTTCATGCTGAGCAAATAAACACAAATTTTCCTTATTAAAGTAAATCACCAGAGAAAAATAACGGGAAAATAGAACCTCGCATTTGCCTTACTCAACTCTCGACAAAAATAAGCTCCCAACTTCAACTCTGAGGTAAAACTCTGTGAAATTACTAACTAAACTATATGATATTCAAATTGAGTAGAGTATTTTTAACGTAAAACATGTGTTTAATTACTATTTCTAAATAAACACGGAGCTGAACACTTACCAGCAGCATGAAAAACATAGACTGCTGCTTAAGGACTCACACACAAAGTTCTGTCCGTCAGATAGGACCTAAACCATTCCAACGCACTACCACAAATGCCAACTAGATGCTGCAAGCGGGAAACTAAAATGTTGTGATCTACTGTGTCAAAAGCAGCAGTTAGATCCAGCAGGACAAGAATTGCATGGTCCCCAGAATCATTGGCCAGGAGAATATCATTGAAAACCCTGAGCAATGCTGACTCTGTACTATGCAAGGTTTTAAAACCAGACTGAAAAACCTCCAGAATATTATGCTCATCCAAAAATAATTTCAGTTGAGCATAAACAACTTTCTCCAAGATCTTTGAAATAAAAGGCAGCTTGGAAATAGGCCTATAATTAGCCAGTACTGTATGGTCGAGGCCAGGTTTCTTGAGCAAGGGTTGTACTACAGCATGTTTAAAACTCACAGGAACAGCACCAGAAGACAGGCTGCTGTTAATAATGGCCAGAACCTGCTGCCCTATAGTATGAAAAATCTCTTTTAGAAAGTGAGGAGGCAAAACATCACAAGGAGAACCTGAGGGCTTTAAATGGCCCACCACATCCTCCAAGTGCGACAGAGTCACCGGCTCAAACCTGTCAAACACAGCCAAGCAAGGGGCAGAGTCAGAGGGGTCAATAGCAGGAGCTGTGATAAGAGCTCTTGCAGTAACAATATATAGCATATAGCATATATATATATATAGCACAGAAGGACCAAACTTTGCGAATCTGCAGTTCACCACTCGCCACTAGGGGCTGCCCAAACTCAATTACAGAGAGATTAAGTGCTTAATTTCATGAAATTCACATACAACAAAGATGTATTTTCTTACTCCGTTACATGAACACCATGTAAGATCAGCGTGGTCGTTCCTCCCAATCACGCCCCTCCAGGTCTCATTGTCATTAACCACGTGTGCATTGATGTCCCCCAGTAGAACAATAGAGTCCCTAGAATGAGTGCTCTCCAGCACCCCCTCTAGGGTCCCCAAGAAGTCCTGGTACTCTGAACTGCTGTTCAGTGCATAAGCACAAACAACCGTTAGAGCACTTTCCCCAACCCGAAGGTGCAGGGAAATTACCCTCTCGTCCACTGGGGTAAACCCCAACGTATAGGCGCTAAGCTGGGGGGCTATGAGTAAGCCCACTCCTGCCTTACGCCTCTCAACCTGGGCAACTCCAGAGTGAAAGAGCATCGAGCCCCTCTCAAGGAGATTGGTTCCAGAGCCCATACTGTGTGTCGAGGTGAGCCCAACTATATCTAGCCGGTACCTCTCAACCTCGCACAGCGGCTCAGGCTCTTTTCCCACCAGACAGGTTACGTTCCATGTTCAAAGAGCCAGTTTCAGTAACCGAGGATCAGAATGCCAAGGTCCCCGCCTTTGGCTGCCACATGACCCCCAATGCACCAGACCCGGATTACTACCTCTCCCACAGGTGGTGGGCCCATGGGAGAGTGGAGCCATGTTGCTCCTTTGGGCTGAGCCCGGCCGAACCCCATGAGTGAAAGTCCGGTCACCAGGCGCTTGTCGAGGAGCCCCTCCCCAAGGCTCCAGGGTGAGGCCTCGGTACCCCTACTCCGGGCGAGGGAAGCTGTGTCCCTGTTTTTGATCTCTTCATCTTGGTCTTCATCATCCGGCTCATCATCTAGGACCAATTTGCCTTGGGAGACCCTACCAGGAGGCTATTGCCCCCTACAACATAGCTCCTAGGCTCCCTGATCCAGGGAGGGGTGTTTTAAAATGTTTGTTTTAATAAATGCAAGAACACTTGTTTCTAATTATATGAAGATGCTTTTATCCAGAATATTGGATGTATCAGCTGACCTGAGGCACCGAGCAGAGACGTGGGGATGTAGCAGCTCAGTGAGGTAAGGTGGGGCGAGTCCATTTAAAGATTTAAAAACAAATAAGAGAATCTTAAAATGTACTCTAAAATGCACAGGCAGCCAGTGGAGAGAGGCCAGAATGGGAGTTATGTGTTCCCTCTTACGTGATCCCGTTAAGAGTCGGGCAGCAGCATTTTGTACCAATTGAAGACGTCTGAGGGAGGACTGACTGACTCCAAAATACAGTGCATTGCAGTAATCCAGCCGGGATGTGATGAAGGCATGGATTACTGTTTGAAAGTGCTCATGTGTGAGAAATGGCTTCACCTTTGCCAGCTGCCTCAGGTGGAAAAAGCTGGACCTAACTACTGTGCCTATTTGGCGGTCCAATTTAAAATCACTGTCCATCTTAAAACCCAAATTTATGATAGTTGGCTTCACATACAAAGTCAAGGGGCCAAATCAACTGGAGGGGTTTCACAGGGACCACTGGGACCAAACACCATCACTTCTGTTTTGTTTTCGTTAAAATGTAAAAAATTTAAAGCCATCCAGTCTTTAATGTCATTGAGACATAACAAAAGTGGTTTAATGGAAAAAGCATCTTTCTTCTTCAAAGGGACATATATCTGGCTGTCGTCAGCATAACAGTGGAATGCAATGCCATGTTTTCTCAAGATAGAGCCCAATGGGAGCAGATAAAGTGAGAAAAGGAGGGGTCCTAAGATTGAGCCCTGTGGAACTCCATATGATAGGGGAGCTGAGGCAGGTTCTGAGCCAGCAAAACTCACACACAAAGTTCTGTCCGTCAGATAGGACCTAAACCATTCCAACGCACTACCACAAATGCCAACTAGATGCTGCAAGCGGGAAACTAAAATGTTGTGATCTACTGTGTCAAAAGCAGCAGTTAGATCCAGCAGGACAAGAATTGCATGGTCCCCAGAATCATTGGCCAGGAGAATATCATTGAAAACCCTGAGCAATGCTGACTCTGTACTATGCAAGGTTTTAAAACCAGACTGAAAAACCTCCAGAATATTATGCTCATCCAAAAATAATTTCAGTTGAGCATAAACAACTTTCTCCAAGATCTTTGAAATAAAAGGCAGCTTGGAAATAGGCCTATAATTAGCCAGTACTGTATGGTCGAGGCCAGGTTTCTTGAGCAAGGGTTGTACTACAGCATGTTTAAAACTCACAGGAACAGCACCAGAAGACAGGCTGCTGTTAATAATGGCCAGAACCTGCTGCCCTATAGTATGAAAAATCTCTTTTAGAAAGTGAGGAGGCAAAACATCACAAGGAGAACCTGAGGGCTTTAAATGGCCCACCACATCCTCCAAGTGCGACAGAGTCACCGGCTCAAACCTGTCAAACACAGCCAAGCAAGGGGCAGAGTCAGAGGGGTCAATAGCAGGAGCTGTGATAAGAGCTCTTGCAGTAACAATCTTATCAATAAAAAAGTGCAGAAAGTCATTACACATGTCAGGAGATGCTTCCAAACAGACGGGCTGAGGGGCCTTAAGAACAGAGTCAATGGTTTTAAATAACACACGTGGCTTATGACAATTTGCCATAATAATATTTGACAAGTGTTCTCTCTTAACCTCTTTGATGGTGCTCTGGTAAGAACGCCAGCAGTCTTTTAACATTTGAAATGAAACCTGCAGCTTATCCTTTTTCCATCGGCGTTCAGCTCTGCGACACTTCTGCTTTGCTGCACGCGCTCGGTCATTGAACCAGGGCTCAGGTTTAACTTTGGGCTGTTTAGTTCTTAATGGAGCCACTGAGTCCAGTATGGTTTGGCAGGAGGAGTGAAACCAGGAGCTGAGCTCCTCCGTATTAACAGAGGCTGAGTCAGGAGGAGGACAAAGCTGGTCGAAAGCGCAGGTGAACTGACTGGCAGTGAAAGAGTTAAAACTCCGACCAAGCCGAGCAGGTGCGCAAGGTTTAACAGCAGCACAGGATAAAACAACATCAAATAAAACAGGCATGTGATCAGAAAACCCACTATCATGGATTTAACACAGACAACCCATAAGACAGAACAAGGTCTAAGGTATGTCCATGTTCATGTGTGGGCCCGGACACATACTGCACTAAATTAAAAGAGTCAATGATGTTTACAAAGTCCTTCACCAGCGGTTTATCACTCCAAATGATAATCTCAATATTCTGAATTCACTGAGGTATGCACATGTCTTTTCAAAGTCACCATACGAAAATGACCAACCATGTAATTTTCCAAAGGATACTGATCGACTAAATCATCAAGTTCAACAAAGAAAACATCTCTTGTTGGGGATGCAGTCAACTCAAAAGCCCTGAAGTGTTCTCGGTACCATCCACATAGCCTTTTTGCTATGAAACATAGTCTCTTCTCAACAATACATATCTGAACTATTTCTGCAAAGTCTGGGAGGCCACCAGTAAATTCATGCACAAGGATCATACCTTTTCTGATTGTCAAACCCTTGCTGGATACGGTCTTAGTAAGACAAACTTCAACTGTTTCAGGATATGTCCCTCTAATAGCCTGGGCTATTTCTGCTCTTAAAACATCTAGTGGAACCACTGAGACATTTGAAACATCTAATGCAGATTTTGTCAGACTAGAGGCTTTTTTCAAATCGTAAGAAATCATGAGCTGATGTTTCACAGCAAGCGAAAGGGGAATGTTTTTGAAGCAGTTTGTGTGACGTGCCACTTTTTTAAAAAAGCTGTGTTTCGCTTCAAAGCGCATGGTCCCAAACAGTACAAGAGGACCAAACAACTTAATCATCTCAGGGTAATGCTCCAAATAATGGTGTTTTGGAAGCAGTCTCACACAAGGGAAAAGTTGTTGGTACTTCTGCCTGTGTTCAGAGATCTTGCTTTCAAGGTAAGCTACAGATTCCTCAGTGTGTACTGGAGCAACTACAAGCTCAACAATATCCTTCATGTCCAAAAGCACTTGCCATGCAGGCTCATCCTCTGGTATCCTGTGTCCTATTAAAAATGGAAGCAGTCTTACCAAACTCCAGTTTTCATGAGCGTTACCACCAATTGTTTTCCGGCTTGCAAATGACCTGGGGAGTATATGTGGCTTATTGGTCTTATCTGCACCCTTGTAGGGGAAATGCAATATAGACTCATTAATACTTTCAAATGTTACATACTTCTTAGCTATGAGCAAATCCAAGCACTGTGCAACCTCTACTGGCACTATACTTTCAAATAGGTCATGCATGACATCTGGGGGGTAACCAGACAATACATGAAAATGCTTAAGGCTCTTAGTAAAAGCACATGTTTTTTTCACACCACAACAGCTGGAACCATTTACCTCTGCAATTTTAAGGTGAGTTTCATGAGCTTCTTTAGTTCTACGACTGAACACACCTGACCTAACCTCATTTGACTGTATGTCTGTACTTTATCCCATGCAAAATCTGCAAACATACTCTCCAGAGAAGCTTTCAACAAAACCAGCGATACCATGTGCACCCAAGTTATCTGCCACCACAGACAAAATTGTGCCTTTTACTGATTGCCCAAGCAATGGAATAAAAACACCATCATGTTCTAGAGTTGAAAGGTCATGCAAAAGAGGGCCCATCACTTTATCATATCCATAACACTTCACATCATCATTTTTGCACAAGACAGCCAAATAGATTGAGGACAATGATGAGTGTGAGCCTGGTGGTAAATTGCTTAAAATCCAGTACACAGCACAACGCTTATGTTTCCTACGTGAAGTACCAAGGGGATTACATACTTCAAAATCATCTACATATAAAGTTAACGAAAGTGTAATATCTTTACCTGACAAAAAGCTATTTTCTTTGAAGTAATCACCATCCTTGTAGGATGAGTAAAGCTGTTTGCCAGTCAATGCATTGTCTGTCTGTGCTTTGTGGCTTTCAACTATTTTGTCAACCAATTCTTGCCTAACAAGGAGCTTCTGAAGGGATTGCAGTAAAGGAACATACTGAAAAGACTTCCCCTGTTTGGCATCAAGAATATATTCAACAGGTTCAACGACACTGAAGTGATCTTAATAAAAAGTTTTGCATTGATATGCAGTGCTTAGAGATCCACCTTTCCCTATAGCTGTGTGTAATGGATGTAATGAACTAACACTAGCAATTTCTTTAAGGACTGTCTCCTCAACAAGAAGATCATGTTTCTGAAATACTTCTTGCAACTTATTTTCTGAGACAGGGGCAGAAGTTAACAAATAATGCAACTCCTCTAGGATCTCATCAATTGCTGTGGCTGGAACATGAAAAAAAATGCTCCAGTTTCAACAACATTGCAGCTAAGTTTTCCACAATAGTATCAATCAAGTCATGAACTGTGTTCATGTCTAAATGTATATCATCAGCATCATCTTGTCTCTCTTCAATTTCTAAGTCAGGCTCCTGTACCTTGTGAGAAATGGAAACTACACCCACTTTGAAATCACTTAATGTATGTGGAGTGTGCTTTCTGTTTTTATGGGACTTAAATGTTCCATAGACATTTGACTGAAAATCACAACCAGAAAACATACAACATACAGTCTCGTTTCTCTTTAGATGAGTATTTAGATGGCGAATATAATCCCTCTCAGATGGTAGATCTGCACATGCACACAAATGACAACTAAACGTGGTGAACTGGACCTGCTCAGGACCAGAGCATGTTGCATGCATCCGACTTAAATGAATCTAAAGAGCGTTCCACGTCTTAAAAGTGCATGGACAGTTTAAATATGTGCAAGGATAACGCTGACTCCGACCATAATGCCTGTGCTGCAATTTGTAATGTTTTAATATTTTAGATCTGGTGGACACTATAATTCCACAATTTAAATATTTTCCTAACTTCTGCGAACGAGCCTTACAGGTAATGAAAGCTGGCTCTTAAAGCCAGAAGGCAAGCTTGCTTTCTCAGCATTAGCACATCACCACAGAGAGCAAACTTAATATAAATCCAGCCAACGCCAACCCAAAGATCTGCCTCAAACACACCTAAATTAATTTCCAAGTCCATTTAAGGCTTAAAGAATGTGGAGGAGAACTCCAGGATAATGTTAATATATAAACATCCTCGCACGATTCCTTTTTAAAAATATAACACACGCGACTATAAAATGTTAATATTGTTCAAGCAAAGTATAATATAAATCATTATCAAAAAATAACCTTCTATGTTATCCTGTATTTAGACGGATGAAAGTAGATTTTGTAAAGTGTTAACATACCTGAGACACAATTGAAGAAAAATGTGGGCCCTGTGAAAAGATGTTTCGTCGTTTCCGTTGCGTCATATCCTGCTTCGCTATGGGTAGTTTCAAGCAATAAACGCAAATTAATTAATTTGTGTTTACAGGAAATAATTAAGTAGTGGGAACATGTCATTTATTTGCGTTAAAGAAACATTATGAATTCATGTTTATATGCAAAAAAGCATGTTTCCTTTATAGTAAACTAACAACCACACAAAACCCTTTTTTTGAGTGTAGGGCGGCACGGTGGCGCAGCAGGTAGTGTCGCAGTCACACAACTCCAGGGACCTGGAGGTTGTGGGTTCGATTCCCGCTCTGGGTGACTGTCTGTGAGGAGTTGGTACGTTCTCCCTGTGGCTGAATGGGTTTCCTCCAGGGGCTCCGGTTTCCTCCCACAGTCCAAAAACACATGTTGGTAGGTGGATTGGTGACTCCAAAGTGTCTGTAGCTGTGAATGTGTGAGTGTGTGTGTTGCCCTGTGAAGACCTGGCGCCCCCTCCAGGGTGTATTCCCGCCTTGCGCCCAATGATTCCAGGTAGGCTCTGGACCCACCGTGACCCTGAACTGGATAAGCGGTTACAGATAATGAATGAATTTGCATGTACGGCTCCTTCTGTATTCTTATCATCTGGCAGACTGTAGCAGAACATTTTTGGTGCCATATAGAACCCTTTTCTAAAAGGTTCTAAATTTCAGACAAGAAAGCCATCTTCACATATTATACAGCAGAATTAGCTAGAATGAACTATAATTAATGAATTATGCTCATTGACCCGCCGTGGGTTCTTGACTCTGAAATGGAATCTAAACTAAAAATTATAATTCCATACAAGAAAGGTACACACACAAACAAATAACCAAGGATTGGTTTTATCACACAACTGGTTTATTAATTGTAATATCAAATAATGAATATGAGTTACACATTTTAGATAATGAAATGGATTACAGCGATATATGAGGGAACAGGGAGATTAATATATGAAGGGAATTTCTCTATGATAATTATTACCCTAAGTTCTAAGAAAGGCTATTGTTTATCCCAACAAACTTTCAGTACCAACCCATGAGCCATGAGAGACATGAGACCATGTGACCTTACGTATCCGGAGATGGACAGGGAGTATGTCGCTGACGGTGCCTTCCGGCATGACTTCCTGGAGAATTGCAGACGCGGGTCTTGTGGGTTGCAACCGCAGGCGTTCATTTTCTCCTGAAGCTTTCAGACGCAGCCGTCGGAGCTGGTCGTGTTCTGAAGGTCTCTGTGGGGATTCTTCGTCGTCGCTGATCTGCCGCCTTGTGAGAGAGAGACATGTCCATGCAGGTCTCTCCTGGGCATGTTTCTCCTCATCTCAGAAGGTCACTCTGAGGGTGCGTGCGGCCGTCCTCTTCGTGGCGTTGTCGTCCTTTTGAGGGTCAGAGGTCTAAGGTTCCTTTCAGGCTCTGGGTGTGGCATTGAAATTTTGCTAGGGTTAAACTATAGCTTGTCTTAATCTGTAGTTTCTATCTGGACCACGCTTTAAAGGCCCAAGACTGTTTAAGAAAGCCATGAGTCTGATGCCTGCAGAGTAATTTCAAAAACCCCGGGTCATTTTATTCTTTAGCCTTGAAAAAGGCTAAGAGAGACAACGCCCCAAGTGTCTGGAGCCTTGAAGTGAAGAGTCGAACAGTGGAGAAAAAAGGGGCAGAAGCCCAAAAAGCTCTTGTCATTTGGCATCACAAGTTTTTAACCAGAATTTAGAAATCCTGCCCCGAATACCTGATTCGTCCTCAATGAGGGAGAATTGGAGCTTGGCTGTTTCCTGTACCTTGGGAGTGGCATCACATAGAATTTATGACACTTGACAACACAAAGACTTGACCATCCCTGAGTGAGTACTTTGCAATATAAAAAAATATATGTTAGCACAAAGTAATATCATTAAGAAAAAACAGTTGTGCCCATATACAACTTGTTTTCCATGTAAGAACTTTGGGATGTTTGAGTCTTTTAGAGTTAACAGTCTTTAAAAAGGTGTAAGAGGGCTTTGTGAGTTTCAATCAAGATTGAGTCTCTGTGTCTCTCTGCATTCTTTTCTTGACCCTGGTGGTCCTTAAGTCATAAAAAGGGTCTTTGGAGGGGGTTTTACGGGCCTGCTCTGGAGGTTTATCTCACCTTACATCTGCTAGTGAGGAGATGTCTCTGAAACGAGAGCTAAAGTTTGGGTATATCAAATCACATCTTCAGAAAGTCACAATTTCTTATTAGAAATTAATACACATTCATCATATCCACTACAGTATCAATAATTATAAGCCCTAAGGTTTACACAGGGAAAACAAAGGATTTACTTTGGACATTAACCTGTTCTAAGGCGAATCGCGTCTGTTTTTTATATTAAATAGAGTAAAACAGTCGCATAATCAATATAGACACTCAAGGTACGAAATTAAAGCTTTAAATCTCTGCTTTTTATTGATTCTGACCGTTTATATATATTTCCATTTTAAAAGTATGTATTTTTGGTCGAAATACACCTTGCCAGGATTGTTGTTATGCAAAATAATTTTTGCATTACACACATTTATATTTTTCACGGCGCCATATTTGAGTCAATGTTTACAAGCCATACACCAAACGAACGGGCAGACTCTCAGGATTAAGAGGATATAAGCCATTATACGCTAAAATGTAGAACTAGGGAAATAAAACCGAAAGAATAAGATATTTCAAGCGTCAGGTCTGATTCAGGTCTGAAGAAACGCACGTGCGTCTTTGTTCATAAACCGCAGAAAACCGCCAAAACAAAGAACTTTCATCGCTTACACTTACTTTGAGCTTTCTTCTTCCAAACGAGACCAAATGCGAGTCTTTCCGGGAAACCGTTCGCGAATAATCCTCATGTTTGTATCAAGAGTGCTGGTCCAGAAAAATCTTCTTTCAAAATTCGAAAATTGTTTAAAAAACTCGCTCGCAGCGAACGGCCATTTCACTCACCCCGGCTACTTCCCCGTTCTCTCTGCTTTGCAGCCAAACGCCTTTGAACCCGCTGATGACTCAAGTTCAAGTTCAAGTTCAAGTTCAAGAAGTTTATTGTCATTTCAGCAGTATATAGTGTTTACAGTACACAGTGAAACGAAATAGCGTTCCTCCAGGACCAAGGTGCTACATAAGACAATACACAACATTAAAGTGCGACTAGTGTAAAGCTAGTGCAACATGAAACAGTGCACACGCATTAAAGTGCAAAGGACATAGAACACAAAACAATACACAACATTAAAGTGCAACTAGTACAAATCTAGTGCAACATAAAACAGTGCATACACATTAAAGTGCAGAAGATATGGCTAAGAAAAATACAAAACAATGTCCCTACAGTACAATACAATACAATGTAATACAAGACAAGGCAAAAACCATAAGTACGGAGGGGGTGAGGGAGAGAGACACTGCAATTTAAAGTGTATTTGTGCTGTAAACGGTAACTGGATGTAAACATGATGTAAACCGGATATGTGAAAACATTTACAGTCCAACAGACCAGTGTTTGTGTGAAGTGTGTGTGTGTGTGTGTGTGTGTGTGTGTGCTTCTTTCAGTCCAGTCTTAGTCTCTAGGTGTTTAGGAGTCTGATAGCATGTGGGAAGAAGCTGTTACTGAGTCTGGATGTGAGGGCTCGAATGCTTCGATACCTTTTTCCAGACGGCAGTAGGTTGAAGAGTGTGTGTGAAGGGTGTGTGTGATCTCCCACAATGCTGAGAGCTTTGCGGGTGCAGCGAGTGGTGTAGATGTCTGTGGTGGAGGGAAGAGACACACCGATAATCTTCTCAGCTGTCCTCACGATCCGCTGGAGGGACTTGCGATCTGCCACAGTGCAGTTTCCAAACCAGACAGTGATGCAGCTGGTCATGATGCTCTCGATGACTCCTCTGTAGAAAGTGGTGAGAATTGGAGGGGGGAGATGAGCCTTCTTCAGCCTTCGCAGGAAGTAGAGGCGTTGCTGGGCTTTCTTTTTGATGTTACTGGTGTTAGTGGACCAGGTGAGATCATCCGCTAGGTGAACACCAAGGAATTTGGTATTCCTGACAATCTCCACAGCAGAGTTGTCGATGTTCAGCGGCAAGTGCTCACCCCTTGTTTTTCTGAAGTCTACAACCATCTCTTTGGTTTTGTCCACGTTCAGAGACAGGTTGTTGACTTCACACCAGTCAGTTAGCCGCTGCACCTCCTCTCTGTATGCTGACTCGTCGTTCTTACTGATGAGACCCACCACAGTCGTGTCATCAGCGAACTTGATGATATGATTTGAGCTGTGCATCGCTGCACAGTCATGGGTCAGCAATGTGAACAGCAGTGGACTGAGCACGCAGCCCTGGGGGGCTCCAGTGTTCAGTGTGATGGTGCTGGAGGTGTTCCTACCGATCCGGACTGACTGAGGTCTCCCAGTCAGGAAGTCCAGGATCCAGTTGCAGAGAGAAGTGTTGAGGCCCAGTATATTCAGCTTCCCAATCAGATGCTGAGGAATGATGGTGTTGAATGCTGAGCTGAAGTCTATGAACAGCATTCGGGCATATGTGTCTTTCTTGTCCAAGTGGGTGAGTGCCAGGTGCAGCGTGGTGGATACGGCATCGTCCGTTGAACGGTTAGGACGATACGCGAACTGTAGAGGGTCCAGTGTGGGGGGAAGTAGGGTTTTGATGTGCCTCATGACGAGCCTCTCGAAGCACTTTGTGATGACCGGTGTGAGTGCAACGGGACGATAGTCATTGAGGCAGGACACAGAAGAATTCTTAGGCACCGGGATGATGGTGGTGTTCTTGAAGCATGTTGGAACAACGGCGCTGCTAAGAGAGATATTGAAGATATCAGTGAAGACATCAGCAAGCTGGGCTGCACATTCTCTGAGCACTCTGCCAGGAATGTTGTCTGGTCCAGCAGCTTTCCGCGGGTCGACTCTGCATAGAGTTTTCCTCACGTCGGCTACAGTAAAAGACAGCACCTGGTCGCTGGGAGAAGGGGTGGACTTTCTCGCCGTTACATTGTTCTGTGCCTCAAACCGTGCGTAGAAATGGTTCAGCACGTCTGGTAGGGAAGCATCTCCGTCACAAACAGGTGGTGTAGTCTTGTAGCTGGTGATGCTCTGGATGCCCTGCCACATGCGCCGAGTGTCTCTACTGCTCTGGAAGTGGCTGTGGATGATCTGGCCGTGTGCACGCTTTGCCTCTCTGATAGCTCTGGAGAGTTTGGCCCTCGCTGTTCTCAGGGCCGCCTTATCGCCTGATTTGAAAGCAACGTCTCTAGCCTTCAGCAGCGCACGCACCTCTGCATTCATCCACGGCTTCTGGTTGGAGCGGATGGTGATGGTCTTGGAGATGGTCACATCATCGATGCACTTCTCTATGTAGCTGGTCACTGATGATGCGTACTCCTCCAGGTTGATTGTGTCGCTGTAAGTTGCAGCCTCTCTGAACATGTCCCAGTCAGTGCACTCGAAACAGTCCTGCAGAGTAGAGATTGCTTCTGATGGCCAGATTTTCACCTCTTTCAGGATAGGTTTCGATCGCCTGATGATGGGTCTGTATGCAGGAATTAGCATAACAGACATGTGATCTGAGTGTCCAAGGTGGGGGCGGGGCTCTGCCCTGTACGCGTCTGGAACGTTTGTGTAAACAAGATCCAGCGTGTTCGCTCCTCTCGTAGCAAAGTTCACATACTGGTGGAATTTAGGGAACACTTTCTTGAGATTTGCATGATTAAAATCTCCAGCAACAATAAACAGTCCATCCGGGTGTGTGTTTTGGAAGTCACTTATGGCTTCGTATAATTCCCACAGCGCTTGTTTTGTGTTTGAATCGGGAGGGATATAGGTTGCGATTAAGTAAACAACGGAGAATTCTCGAGGTAAATAAAAAGGTCTACATCTCACAGCCACAAACTCCACTAACGGTGAACAATAAGCAGAGACTAGTACAGAATTCTTACACCATTCAGTGTTAATATAGACACATAAACCACCACCGCGAGTCTTACCGCATAGCGCTGGGTCTCTGTCGGCTCGAAATGCGGCTAGCCCATCTAGCTGAATGGCGGCGTCGGGAATACTGTCGCTGAGCCATGTCTCCGTAAAAACAAAAACACAGCAGTCTCTGTATTCTCGCCGTGTAGTTCGCTGAAGTTTGATATAGTCCAGTTTATTATCCAGCGAGCAGACATTGGAGAGAAAGAGAGAAGGGATAGCTTGCCGGCTCGGGTTAGCTCTTAGCCTAGCACGGATCCCCCCTCGCTTGCCGCGCTTCTGTCTCCTCTCACACCGCTTGCGTCGTCTCCTTCCCCGGCCGCCGGCATCAGGAAACGTCGAGGCTTCAGGGCTAGGCCTCCGAAGCAAGCGGAGGTTCCGCAGCGTCTCCTGGAGGTCATCGCTGATACTGTAAATTTCCTGTTTGCGATATTGAAGCAGTGTCTGGCGGTGATATATACGTACTGCAGGTGTTCCTGCGTCCATATATTATAAATAAAATGAAAAAAAAAACGTTTTTTAAACAAACAAAAACCTGCTTGGTTCCGGAGCGGCCGCTGCACACGTGTTGACGCGCGCGCCGCCTCATTTCAGAGGAAGAGACACAGGCGTAAAAAAGAAGGCGGGCGCTAGCCCAAAGCGCTTCCTGTTAGCGCGCTGCTAAAGCGCTAAATTTGGTCGCTAAAAACAGACGCAGACGCTGCGAGAGAGACTCAAACGGTTCGGTTTAACTGCCAGAGGCTCCACAAACAGTAATCAAGTCAATAAACGTGTTCTGAGAGCTTATATTTCTTTATTTGCAATTTAAATGGACATTTAAATGGCCGCCCGGAGCCTCAGAGCCGCTTCCTCCGCCGCCGCGCCTGAGCCCGCCTCTGCGCCTCAGAATTAAAGGGACAGTGCACTCGGTGAGAACGGAACGCAGTATGACTGTAATTTTGCATTCATAATTTTGATTATGGAGAGCTTGGGGCGTAAAGAGACACTTGGAGAGGCCACCTGTCCACTGTCTGCTCCAGCTGCAATAACTTCAGATCAGTATGGGGTATCAACTCCAAATTTTAGACTGTGAAAATAGACCCCTGGAGACACACTTTTAAAAAAAAAAAAGTAATGGGACTCATGAACTCTTCAGTTTATAGTCACTAACATTTTTTTTTTCAAAAATAAGAAAAGCGCCTACATTTTTTTGTGGTTTTCATAAGCTTTTCACCACTTCATATATATTTCAGGATCGCAAAATGGTTTCTTTTACAAATTTGAAGGGTTTTCTGTAAAAATAAATCATGATAATGCCTCTAGTTTATTCACTGCACGAACAGATAGCCTCTAGATTTGGGTATGTAGTTTCAGATGGAAAATCGAAAAAAGGCCTGGATTTTTAAATAACTCCCTTCTTACTTTTCAGGATGTGTAAGGAATGGACATGCTGGTGTGCCTCCAGCCAACAGAGGGAGGCAGCGCGCACGTCCCAGGACTAAACAAGCACAATGCTCTCCACTACCTGGGCAGAGGGGATTATAAGAGCTCCGATGGAGAAATTTTATGTGTTTTTGCACTCCCCCTTACTATATACTTTTCAAGCCTCTGAGGATTTCTCTCAGGCTTTTCTCTGTCGATCATCTTACAATCTCATAGTTAAATAAATAAATAAATAAATAAATAAAATGATTTTTTTATTTCCTTTTAAAGGAAATGTTCCCCTTTGTTTGAGAAGGTCGTTCATTTATTTGTTTTACCATTTTTACTGATAGACGGCCTTTCCTTTGGTGTCCTTTTGTTGTTCAAGATTGATGCCACTGTCACATTATTATATTTATTATTATTATTATATTTATTATTGTTATTATTATTATTATTGCTTTAATCCCCATTAGTTGCATCTCTCAGTACTCCATTAACCACACTGTAACATAATGCACTGTAGAATATCAGACTTCACTGCTGATACTGTTCATTTCTATCAGTAGTTTGACCAGAGGAGGATGGGTCCCTTGTGAGTCTGAGTTTTTTTCCTCCAGCCTTGAGCAGTCCTTCTTTGCTCATCCACTTTATTGTAAAAAACACATCAGTTGTAAAAAGTACTAAATAAATACCTTTTGATTTGACTGAGCCTTTGTTCCATTTCCTACCCAAGTCAAAAACAGGTGGGTTTTATAATTGACCTTTTTTCCACCCATTTTCTTTTCAGGCATAGTTTTGGAAGGGCTCATTTGTGGCTCTTG
This sequence comes from Hoplias malabaricus, assembly GCF_029633855.1. Classification (NCBI taxonomy): domain Eukaryota; kingdom Metazoa; phylum Chordata; class Actinopteri; order Characiformes; family Erythrinidae; genus Hoplias; species Hoplias malabaricus. The sequence goes on along the minus strand of NC_089811.1, from coordinate 37,250,247 downwards.
AAGTGAGTGCTGTGGTGGAGTACAGAAACAGCAACAATGCAGCCTGGGTTCAGTCTCAGTGTGGCTCATCTTTATAAGTACTGTAAACATAAAGATACTTAAAGCTTATAAAGGTTATATGTTGTTTCGGGTTGTTATGCCATCAGTGAATAAAGGTGAACTTCCACATTGTTGGCAGCAAATTCTATTCTATTTCAGTTTCAATTTAGTTGGCCATCTTCTCGACTCCAGTGGTAAATTATATATTTACCATGATTTCTCACTTAAATGTAAAATTCCTATACCTTTAAAAGTATATGCGATTGAATTTCAAGCTATTCTGGCAGAGACTATGTTACTGGGTTAGTATTTTCCATGGTCATTTATTCATTTATTTAAAGAGAACCTGAGTGTCTATAAATCACTCACATATAACTATGTGCTCTGTGTTCATGTGCAAAATGTTAGATACCATAACATCTGTGAACAGGTAAGGTTAGGGATTATGTAAAACTACACAAAAACAACGCACACAAAAATAGAAGGAGTAATATCTATGCTTTGTTTTTTTTTTATTTGGGTAGATGTCTTCAACTGAAGCTTTCATACAACTAATTGAAAAATTAATGAGAGAGAGAGAGAGAGAGAGAGAGTCACCATTTAACATGATAACAGTACTTACATCCCACTGCAGGGTATGTATATATATATATATATATATATATTACACATGGGTACACTGTTCAATAGATAAAAATACATTTTTCCAGTGTTTTTTTTTTTTCTTTTTTTTTTTCAAAACAATAGCAGACTTAATTAAAGTAGCTAAAGCCTAATAGTAAAATTCACACCAGATAGATTCTAGTTGTGAAGGTCTGGTCAGATCTAAGCTTATTTGGAAAATTTTCAGTGTGATCTAATTGCCATATATAAAACAAATTTTTCAGTTCTGATGTCTTTTGTCTTTTGAGGCCTAGGAGCCTCATCTTTGTCTTTCTTTTTTTATGGTCATATATCATCTATGTCAGGATCCCTATGTTTTGGCTTTGTCCCAGCCATGCTTTCCCTCCTGTCTCTTTTATCCATGCCCCACACCTGTGAGTTCTTTAGAAGGCAGGTGACTGGGCTCACAGGTGTATTCACTTACACCTTATTATTTAAGCCCTGTCCTGTTCGTCAGTGTTTCTCCCTCATTGTTTGTGTTAGTTTTTCTGTTCCTACGTGTCCCTTTGTGTATTTAATAAACAGTCCATCTTCACACGTGTCCACCATCTTGTCTCCTTGCAACCCTCTGACAATCAAAAACCCTCTGCAAAACCCAGACTGACTCTGCCTCCGTGGAGGCTTGAGTTTGAAAATGTCTTTCTGCCAAGTGTCAATCCTGAACATGCTGTTTACATTAAAATAAAGGGATCGACTATGGGCATCTAACCTGATATGATTAATATTAGCTAACACCCCTAAGCAATGAATCCCTTTGAACTGTTGAATGTATCATGTGAATGCTGCTATGGCCTTATAATGTGAACAGCTATTGGCCATAAGCAAAATGTGTAAAAGAAAACTGTCAGATGTAACATGGTACAGTTGAAAAGAAACAGACTTAAAACTAAATAAAAAGGAAAATTCCCACGACTGAGCAGACAACACGTGAGAGTCTCATGGTTAGCCACAGATGTGTTGTTCATTGACACATTAACAATTAAAACGTTGTTTATTACTTGGTTATTAACTACGTCGTAAACACTTTAAAAACCATTAGTGATCATTTTCGACACAGAAGAGGAAACAGTGAGCTCTGTTTAGTGTAATACTGAAAGTGTCCTAGAACTTACTGGAAATGTAAAGTAAAGAATAAGCTAAGACCTGGGAATGTGACTTTAGTGTTAGAGTCACACTGGACATTTTAATATCATTAAATCTTGTTAGGGCTGAAAGGTTGTTGGTTCGATTCATACAATCATCGGGAACACTGGGGGCTGTGGGAGTGATGGAACAGCATTGTCCTCCTCCCTCATTCCACAACTGAGACGACAGCTGCCCGCTGCTCTGGGTATGTTCACAGCCCCTAGCGCACTAGTGTGTGTGTGTGTGTGTGTTTGTTGTGTGTGTGTTCACTGCCACAGATGGGTTAAATGCGTTAAAGACACATTTTGTTGTACGGTGCACTGTGACAAATAATTGCACCTTTCATTTTTATTTTAACAGCTTCTACACGTCAAAGAAGAATTAGCATTAGATGCTGAATTATAACCATAATAATTATAACACCATTCTGAATTATCCAGGTTTTGTGAATCATATTGACTCATATTGCGTATTTATTTTCACAGATTTAGTTAAACTAAGTACAGGAATAAGAGTTTCAGAGCTCTCCTACTTCTCAAATCTGAAAAAAAAAATCAGTCATTAGCATTTGAATTTAGTTTATTTTAGCATCTGTCTGAATAAAGAATTGTCAGGGTTCCCACAAAGGAAAAGACTGAAATTATTCTTATTATTAAATATTGACAAATACATTTACACACATTTATTCATTTAATACAAAGTCTATTTGTGAATAAAAGAGAAACAATATCAAATGACCCAAGATACAAAAAATAAGGCAAAGTTCACAAAAATATTAAATAATCACAAATAAATTAATACAATCTCAGTGCTGAAAATGTTAAGCTACATGCTGCACTGAAAACACTCTATATTTTAACATTTTTACAAATGTTCTGATTCTTCTGATGTTTAGCTTGTTTTATTTCATGAAGCTTTTTTATGATAAGAAGTTTTAATTGATTAAAATAACTGCAGATTTAAAAATCTGCTTTAAATAACTTGCCTTAATAATTAAGGCTTTAAATGAACTGAGGTATTTATGTTGATATTAGACTGTAGTCCACCTGTTGCTCTGCATACTTTATTAGCCCCCTTTCCCCCTGTTCTTCAGCACTCAGGACCCCCACAGAGCAGGTGTGATGTGGTGGTGGATCATTCTCAGCGCTGCAGTGACACTGACGTGGTGGTGGTGTGTTAGTGTGTGTTGTGCTGGTGTAGAGTGGATCAGACACAGCAGTGCTGCTGGAGTTTTTAAACCCTGTGTCCACTCTCTGTCCACTCTGTGAGACACTCCTCCCTCGTTGGTCCACCTTGTAGATGTAGAGTCAGAGACAGTAGCTCATCTGTCGCTGCACAGTGTGTGTCGCTCGTCCTCTAGTCCTTCATCAGTGACACAGGACGCTGTCGGCTGGATGTTTTTGGTCGGTGGACTGTTCTCAATCCAGCAGTGACACTGAGGGGTGCCTAATCCATTTGTACAAGTGGAAAACACATCAACACACCACCATCACTCCAGTGATGGGAATGATTGAATATAATAGAATAGACAGTGTAAAATATATATATATATAATAAAATACAGGTGAGCAGGTGTTAACAAAAGCCATATAGTGTATAACGGTCTGATCTGTTAAATGTGGTAGATTTGAAAAATAGAAAAAACTAATAAATTATTTTTAATTCTGGCACCTTTTACACATTGACAATGAAAGAGTAAATCTGAAACAACCCCACCCCCTTTCATTAGCCTCTAAATGTCCTTCTCACTTATTCTGTTCCATATTCTTTCTTTTGGAAAATGCTCCTCATTTCTTCCTCTGTTCCATGGTTTGGTTTTACTCACATTCTAAAGCTGCACTGAGCCCCTGCCCAAACCTATATCTGCATTCACTTCCCCGTTTTAGCCTTCACAGGGGTGGTCAGTTCTAGCAAAACAGCAAGCAGTACAATTATCTAAACAATTATTCATTCTTCTGTTCAATCCCACCTTCAGCGTGAGCTCAGCTTTGTGTTACGTTCACCTTCAAAATTCCCAAATAACTAACAGCTACAGCCTTTTCTAAAATTCAGTGTTACTCTAAGCTTTCTTTAGAAATGTGCATGTTAAAATCCAGTGTGTAAATTATCTTACGATAAAAAGGAAACAAGAATTTAAATGTTCTGAAATCTGTATCATTTGGAGCTCCACTCTAGACCAGGAAACGTCCTTTAGACTCTTATGATGTTTACTCGATCACTCCATTTACTGTGAGACAAAAAATCAAAAAGAAAAGAAACCTTCAGAACAAATGTATTTATCTTTGGTTTGTAAGAGAAATGACTTTATGAATCTATAAAATATATACATTTACACTTTATTATAAAATTAAGATGTAATTAAAGTAATGAATGTGTATCAGCCGTTTGGGAGCAGTATTTCTATTGTAGTATAATCTGGTTTAAAATTACACACATGTACAATGGTTATAAAACACTTTGGACACCCACTCAGGGAGTTTCCTTTGTTTTGGGTCATTTTCCACATGTTGTGAATGTACAGCACCAGTCAAAATTTGGATACATCATTTCATTCAATGATTTTTCTTTGTTTTTTATTATTTTTTCCGTTGTAAATAAATGTGGAAGACATTAAAACTATGAAGGAACACATATGGAATTATGTAGTAAACAGAGAAGTGTTAAACAAAGCAGACTATGTTTTATACTTTAGACTCTTCACAGTAGCCCCTGTTGCTTTGACGACAGCTTCACACACTCTCTCCGTTCTCTATATTATTGTTTATTTTGTTTATTGTTAAGTCAAGCATTGGGTTGTCAACTAGAGAACCTCGATAGTGGACTGATAAGCCCAGTAATAGGACACAAGGGAAACTCTCTCTCGTAAAGTTAAGTTCTGCCCGAAGTACTGCTGCGGTTAGCACGAGCTTCGGCTAGCGTTAGCCCAACCGGCTCACCGCACCCAAGTTCGCTGAAGTTCGCTTCCCCAGTGAACTGAACCAGTGGAACTTCGTACCAAGTACTAGTGCACCGTCATCAACTCCACCAACACCAGATAGCAGTCTGAGCTACCGAGAGGCTCAGACTTCATCTGGCAACACTGAATTTCCCTTCTCCTAAGCAAAGTTGCAGCTCTCCATTCGATTCTCCCAGCTCATTAAGTAAAAAATAAATAATAGAGCACGAACTCACCTTACTCATATAGCATAGCCTGGAGGTAAGGGGGCGCTACACATGCATATACAATACCTATTAAATACTCATGCCCATATGAATGCTTTATAATTTGTTTTTACAAAAAAATACAGACAAGAGACTGTCCCATCCAGTGAGAATGGTCTTGACCACTGGCCTGACCTCTCACTGCTGCAGTGCCACATTTTTCAGGACAATCTTATCAGCACTGCACCTCTCAGACAGATCTGACTTCCACTCGAGGCTCTAACAGTACTGATACTTCTCAGTGACACCAGGGCAGCGGGACGGGGAATCTGCAGACTGTGCAAACGTCTGGTGCACACTGAATCATGAAGTGATACTTCCGCAGTGCCGTACTCCATCTCGTGACCCACCCTCTGGCTCCTAGAGCATCATGAGACCCATGAGGTAAGCTTAGACAGTAAGAAACATGAAAACAGCATCAGGCAGCAGATAGGAACCAAAGTGGCTCAGCCCCTCCACCACAGACAAAAACATTTCTCCATGTGACACTGCTAGTCACCATCTGAACTTCGCCACTGTCCTCTCTGTCCCATCCTGAACCTGTGAGAGGACGGCACCAATGCTCACCTCACTGACAGTGTCCTCGGTGAATTTACAGTTCCATTCCCTGGCTGAGGCCATCTCTACATGATGCTGCCACAGCTGTTCTCCCTGACTGTCAGCACCTTCCACTGCTCACAGCGCCATCGCTCCGAAGACACGGCAACTCATGCAAATGATTACCACTGAGGATCCTCCTGTGTCTCACAACATCTTACTCTGCTCCCGCTCCACTGCCAGCCACCATCAACAGTTTAATGCTCCTTCCGTTCAGTCATCAGTCTCCTTCTGAGAATGCATGCTTGTTCAATGAGAGCAAGTCAGAAATAAAGCCCCCAACCAGGACTGATATGGGCTTCTGTCCCTTTCAAATCAGGGTGGCTGCAGGTGACTGACCTGAGTTTTATGCAGAGCTGGTGTCTATCAGTGCAGTGACCCTATTTCTGTCCCAAGCAGCACTTAATCCAGTGTCTACAGATGTAATACCAACAGTGGAGGTGGGCTGCAGCCACTTGCGCTAGGTGTGTGGCATTGGTGAGATGACCTTGTTTTGGGGCCTATGGGATGCTCTGCCCTTCAGGGGGTAACTACATGGCTGCTGTGGGATAATGGGTGCGGATGAATTTGAATGTACCTTTCAAACCCTGTTAATGTTCAATAACAATACAGCTTCTAAAATCTCTTTTCTGCATTTTGGTAAGGGACTAAATTGCCTAATAAAATAATGTCATTCATAATCAAAGATGAAGTCTATTTTAACACAAATGATACATCACAGGTTGTGCACACTGTTCAAACCCTGATTTGTGGAGAAGTTGACTTTATTTTTTCACTTCTGCCTTTAAAACAGAGAGAGTCTGCCAGTGGGGGTCAACCAGCTAGATCAGCGGCTCTAGTTCAGGTGACAGGACTGAAGGTTTACAGGAATACTTTCTGTGAAAGAGTTAACCTTGTGTTGAAGATAATCCAGGGCTTACCAGTAAGGTTCCTATGATGAGAAGTCTTCATTGGACTTGTCCATATAAAGAGTTAAACCTCTCAAAATACTGTCTGTTCTGCACATGGTCCACTCTTCTTCTTTGTGATTGCTTTTGACAAACAAATGAATACCGTTACAGAGTTAACTTTGTTTCCCAAGCATTTAACACACTTTAACACAAGATCCAATACCTTAAAAAGTGAAAGTGACAATCAATATATTTTCACTCTTAATTTAACACTAGTTACAAAAGGATTTAAAGTAGTTACTGAATAATATATACAGGTCACTAATGGGTTAAACGGGTTGAGGCTTTAAGAGAATTTTGAAGCACGAACAGATGCCACACCCCTTCTGACCACTAGGTGGCGAGAAAAGCCAACAAATGGAGATTAATTCTCAGTATATTGTTAATAAGACATCTAAGACTCAACCACCATATCCTCAGATGTTTGTAGACACCCTTCACAATAACTCTATTATTTTTTTCACACAGAGTTTATAATAATAGTATAATCCCCATTAAAAAAGGGATAAAATGGGTAGCTCTTGGATTGTGAAGTAGTGTAAAATGGAAGTTCATCCATCACCTTTGAAAAGATGTTGAGTGGCTTTTTGAGCCAAAACTAATCCCTCAACATCAGCACCTGACCTCACTGAAGACTCTGTAGCTAAATAACACTAGATTCTCAAAGACAAGTCCCAGCATCTAAAGCCTCCTAGAAAAGTAGAAGCTCTTCCTGCATCAAGAGGAAAGAACACTCTGTTCTATATTCTATAACCAAATATAAATCAATAAAAGTGTTGGATCAACAGATGTTCACAAACTTTTGGCTGTATACTATACATCGGTTCTCAATCTATATTATATTATATATTGTTATCAGGAATTGCCTTCAAAACTTGTGTTACACTTAAGAACTCTGGACACCTCCAAACTGTGGCTGAAAAAAGAAAAATGGAAATTAAAGGTAAATGTGGATGTCAAGTAAAGATATGGTTTGGCAACAAGACTCTCAGACAGTGTCCAGAAATGGAAAGCAAAACCCTCATAAAATCTGCTGGAAGTTAAGCTGTAAATCACATGATCAGAAATGATGTTAGAAAAGCAGTATCATTATTATAAAAATGTTATATAATTATAAAAGAATACTGAATGGGTCTCGTGGTCCCCTCACATCACTGAAAACTGTGGACAGATCTTAAACATGCTGCACTTGACTTGACTCTTGACTTGACTTGAAGATGACTCAAATAAAGCAAGCCGTGTAAGAAAAGTGTTAAAATTCCTGAGAACGTTTTTTATCCAGCCACAAAAACATACACAACCTGTGATTATCAGCCGAAAAATGTGTTAGAAAATACCTAGTAGGGTGTCTACACTTAACATAATCAGATTTAACCAAAATGTGCATCAGTTTAATAGCTTAACTTTAATTAAATCTCCTGCAATATATATCTCTGCTATTTGGCCAGTAAACCGTTACAGGCTGGTCACTTTTACACGGAAACTGTTGTGGTGTGTGGGCTTGAGATCCAAAGTGACCTTTAACATTCAGCCCACATCCGGCAGCCAGTTAATAACAGAAGAGTCCCCTGAGAGTGATTTATTCTTGCTGTCCCTGTCAATACAAGTAAAAAAAACATCTCCCACTTTCAATTTGTATTTAGCTTTTGATGTTCAAACTCTCCTTAGTGTTGTGTGAAATATTCAAGAAGAAACAATAGAAAAGCTATAAAATGTTTCAGCTGCCTTAGAGAACAGTGTAGTTGGATTTATAGTATATTTCAGTCATCAGGATACAACCCTTCTTCCCTCACTTTTAAAATTCAGATCCTCAGAGTTACTTCCTGAGAATTGATCACTGCTTATTAATCTATAACTACCTTAAGTTGTGGGGAACAGTAGTATAAAAATATCTAATCAATCCATGTTCAAACTTGATGTTGTCTCTGCAAACAGCGAGACACTGAAGATGAATCTTAAAAAGAATTACACAGTAACGACTCACTTGCTCATCCCCGGTTTCCTCGTAACATTTTTTCCGTTTCCTGTAACAGAATTTACATTCTTTATTCTCTTAATGCATTGGAACCTAGACCCAACAAATGTCCACCTGCTGGAGATTAAAGTTTCTATTGTGCATCGACCAAAATGAGTGCTTTCTTTACAGTAACAAGACAAATTGAAATTTCATGTAAAAATGCACCATTGTGATCTGTATCAGTTTTAGAAAGTCTTTATAACTGAAAATTATTAACAATATCACTTTAGTGTGCTCATCTTTAGACTGAAATGTGGTTATTTTTATATTAAAACTGACAGGGAATTCCAGAAAAGAGTGAGGCTGTAATATCACTGTGTGTTTTACAGTATGTTAAATGTATTCGTCTTGACAAGAATTATATTATTATTGTTGTTAACCTGCTGCACATACATAAGTGAAAAATCACAGGAAATATAATTATGGTGGTATTGATAATATATTGTATAAATATAACTTAAGGCAGTTTTCTGTCAAGAATTATTCAGCATTATGTTAATAGTCCCTTGTACTGAATATTGATTTTTAAGCATAAGCCAAATTCATGTCATATTTTAAAATATGTGGAGTTACTGTATTTTCTCCTAATATTGTAGTAATATAGTCACACACCTGTGAATCTGCACAATGCAGATGATAATTAGACACACTGCAACCGCTCCTGTAACCGAGAGGATGATGTAGAGAAACATCTGAGGTTTCTCAGGATTATTTGCTGTGTCTTGCTCTGCACATGGAAACACAATCAGAATAAAACTAAAGACATGCTCCGATAACAGTTTGTTTGCATAAAACATGAGATTTATTATATGAAATATATTTTTTTAATGGAATGTCACAAAAACGTACCCTACCTTTAATGCTCAGTATCCACTGTGTCTTTAATGTGAAGCATGTATAGCTTCCAGCATCTGAAGGCTGTACGTTAGATATCTGTAGTTTCAGTGGATCAGCGTGCATTCTTCTGGACGTGTAGTTTGTTACAGATTTATTAACAACAGGGCTGTAGTTAAACAGAGTGATGTTCTCCTTACGCCAGCCTTTATCAGCTTCTTTAACATTTGTGTCATTACAGTGAAAAACAACTGTTTCTCCCTGAGTGACGGTTTTGTTGATTGTGGGAACTGTAATTTGATCAAATACATCTGTAGAATCTGCAGGAAACACAAAAGATTAAAGTTTTAGTTTAAAAAATAAAAAAAATATATTTTTTGGACATCTTAAGCAAGAATTGCATGAATGGGTAAAATTGTGTGAACATTATGTTCATTTGTGCAAAGGTTATTGATGTCACACTAAATAAAGTGAGAGATGGTTGTTTTTTCTTTTAACAGAAAACATCTGTCTCTTCAGACAAAAAAAACCCCTTCACCCTGAATTTTTATTTCTTATTATCAGCACACGTCAAAAACATTCTTTGTTAGGCCACGTAGATTTAATGTACGTCAGCTCATTTACTAAAAACCCATTAAACCAGTTTCTACCTTGTGCCTCTTGTAAAGTGCTGTGACATTATTGTGAAAGCCAGCTTTGTATTTGGCACATGACACATTCGCTATATCAGTGAAACAGTAAATAAAATCAAACCAGAACATCAAGGAGACTTTACCTCCACGAGTCAGGAGTAAGAAGATGATGCAAGGACCCAGCTGCAAAATCACAGACGAAAAAGCTGCCATACCATTCCCCACAGTGATAAAAGAAGCGTGTGTCTGTTCCACTCTGAGCTTAGTGTGACAGTAGATAAGCTATTTACTGCTGATTTGTGTTTGGCAGAAACTCTCATGAGTGGAGCTGGAGGAAGTGGGTTTTTGAAAGCAGAACATTAGACCACAGCCTCTTAGCGACTGAAAGGTGGTGGGAGAATCACCCTACAATTGTGTACATCAAAGTTTTCCTTCACCCCAAGGACTTAATCAAACCTCACCCTGTGGCAGGAGGAAGAGAAACTGAGAGATTAATTTAGTCACTGGTTATAACAGAGAAACCTGACTGGGAAAATTGACTGTTTGTGTGATATGAACAACGGGGCTCAAGACCCACAGTTCAACACAAATTACTCTTCTGCCGGTCAATTTTGACGCAGGCACACCGAGACCCATCACATCAAAAATCTGACCTCTCGCTCTCATCCGTACCATTTAATCCCTCCTTCAATATCCCTCTATTCACTTGAATGGGGGATGGCTAAAGTGTGTGATGTCATCGTACTCCAGCTCCTCTGGCTGGAAAGCCTTTTTTCACTTTTTAGCCGAACTTTTCCCCATACCTTCCATATACTTTCACGTAGAGACTTCATTCAAATTGTAAATGGTATAGAAATTTCTCCTGTAAATTTGAGATAATTTGAAAATACAATTCTTGAGTTATGAGTTTTTGTTTGGCACTAGGGAGGGTTTCTGCTCCCATAGAGTTCAATGTATTTCAGAGCATCTCTGTGTGCAGATTCAAAAATTTGTTCCGTTATTAACTCATCATAACACGATCAATTATTGCTCAAAATGAAAAAAATATTTACTCCAGATCGATCCCCCCGAGTGTCCTTGTTGCTACGGTATGTTTTTTGCTCAAAATATTTTTGAGCTACACGAGTTTGTTTGGAGGGTGGACCACTGTAGGAATTCACTGAATTGATTGTGAAACTCTCTCAGTCCTTCAGCTCTATGTGTGTGTGTGTGTGTGTGGGAGAGAGAGAGAGAGAGAGAGAGAGAGAGAGAGAGAGAGAGAGAAAGAAAGAGAGAGAGAGAGAGAGAGAGAGAGAGAGAGAGAGAGAGAGAGAGAGAGAGAGAAAGGGAGCGGGAGGGGTGTGAGGGACACACAAATATACAGACAGTCTCTAAAATTTTAAAGGTCATCTTTAACGTGTAAATCCAAATAAAGTTGTTGCTTTTAAGGTGGATAGCTTAATAAAATTGTGGGTTTCTTAAGGTGGAATTTTTTAAAAGGTGGCAATCAAAATGTATTGTTTGAACGGGTGAGCTTACATTTTTAAAAAATGTTTGTGTGTTTTTACCCTGCCATAACACAAACAATTCTTGCTAATTCTTGCTAACAATTCCTGCACATCGACAAAGGGTTATTTCTCGTACAATGTGATTTTCAGTGTGGGGTACGGTTTTTGTACAGCGTTCATTCAAACAGGACATGGTCCTCTCATAGGACATCTATGGCAGAACTTTCCGGAACACTGACTTTTAACTGCCACTCTCACACAGACACTCATAGACAACACACACAGAGCCCAATACATAGGAATAACAGCATATCCCACTGACTTAAGGAAGCTCCGGATAAATGTGGCTGGATTTTTAAGGTGGAATGTAAAATTCCAGCAGCAGTTGAACAGAGTAGCCTAAATATAATGGGAGTCTTTTTAAGGTGGTATGGTATTTTAAGGTGTCAGTTTATTTGGCATAGTCAGTTACTTAAGGTGGAAGCCTAAATTAGATGGCTGATTTTTTTTATGTGGATTTTTTTAAGATGGCCTGCAAAATATAACAGTAGGCTTTTTAATGTGACCATTAGTGTGATGAGGTCACTTACTTAAGATGGATTTTGAAGGTGGATATGGGATAGATTGGTCTATTAATATAAAAGTCATATCTATTAAGCAGCATATAAGCTAATGTTGCAACGATTCTAGCAATATGTGACAAGCCAAATTCCCAAAAATTCTTGAATTTTCACCCTCTAGTTAGTTCTATACATTTACACTGAATTAACATTAAATTAAATTAATTAAATTAAATTAATTAAATAAAAATTGGGCATAGGTATGAATGATGTTAAATTAAATGTATTTTTGTGTGTATTAGAGGACTAGTAATGGAGCATGAATAACTCCCATTATTATTCATTCATTCATTATCTGTAACCCTTATCCAATTCAGGGTCGCGGGGGTCCAGAGCCTACCTGGAATCATTGGGCACAAAGCAGGAATACACCCTGGAGGGGGCGCCAGTCCTTCACAGGGCAACACAGACACACATACACATTCACTCATACACTCACACCTACGGAAACTTTTGAGTCACCATTACACCTACCAACTTGTGTTTTTGGACTGTGGGAGGAAACCGGAGCACCCAGAGGAAACCCACGCAAACACGGGGAGAACACACCAACTCCTCAGAGACAGTCACCCGGAGCGGGAATCGAACCCACAACCTCCTGGTCCCTGGAGCTGTGTGACTGCGACACCTACCTGCTGCGCCACCATGCCGCCCCCCATTGTTATTATTATTGTTATTATTATTATTATTATTATTATTTAGCTTATTATTATTACTTCTGATTGCACAGCCGAGGAATGTTGATATTAGTGCAAAAAAATTTCAAATATATGAATTTCTTATGCATACCAAAACCTGTATAGATATATGTTACTGCACATGATATTCCCTAACTCCAGTCCAATTAACAGATAACAGTGGAGAAAACACGGACCAGTCTGAGAAGCTGCGTGGGTTACCTCCGCTTGACTGTCTGTGAGGAGTGTGGTGTGTTCTCCCTGTGTCTGCATGGGTTTCCTCCGGGTGACTGTCTGTGAGGAGTGTGGTGTGTTCTCCCTGTGTCTGCATGGGTTTCCTCCGGGTGACTGTCTGTGAGGAGTGTGGTGTGTTCTCCCTGTGTCTGCATGGGTTTCCTCCGGGTGACTGTCTGTGAGGAGTGTGGCGTGTTCTCCCTGTGTCTGCGTGGGTTTCCTCCGGGTGACTGTCTGTGAGGAGTGTGGTGTGTTCTCCCAGTGTCTGCGTGGGTTTCCTCCGGGTGACTGTCTGTGAGGAGTGTGGTGTGTTCTCCCAGTGTCTGCGTGGGTTTCCTCTGGGTGACTGTCTGTGAGAAGTGTGGTGTGTTCTCTCTGTGTCTGCGTGGGTTTCCTCTGGGTGACTGTCTGTGAGGAGTGTGGTGTGTTCTCCCAGTGTCTGCGTGGGTTTCCTCTGGGTGACTGTCTGTGAGAAGTGTGGTGTGTTCTCTCTGTGTCTGCGTGGGTTTCCTCTGGGTGCTCCAGTTTGCTCCCATGCTCCAAAAACACACATTGGGAGGTGGACTGGAGACTCAAAAGTGTCCGTAGGTGTGAGTGTGTGAGTGAATGTGTGTCGCCCTGTGAAGGACTAGCGCCCCCTCCAGTGATTCCGGGTAGGCTGCGGACCCACCACAGCCCTGAACTGGATAAGGATTACAGACAATGGATTGATGGATAACTTCAAATTAAGATCTACATCATTTTTTCTTACAGTAGTTAATCATTGCTTTCCAAATTTCCATCGAAAAATTAGTTATTACGAAGTTATTAAATAAATTTGTCATTGCTTTAAAGGTTTTATTTCATGTTATTTTTGTAGTGTTTTCATTGGCCCATTCATCATTATATTTTCAAACAATATGGTCACAACTTGTGTATTCAAAACATGTAAAAATATTAAAAATCATTTCAAAATTGAGATATTTTAGCAAAATGATAAATATTCCGTTGTTGGTGCAGATGTAGTATATAACGGATAGAGCATGTGAATACACAAACAGACACGAACTTAGTATTCATCACTGAGTTGGGTTTTTAATAGGGACATTACTTGTGGGGCACGTTACAGGTTTATTTGAGGTATATATTTATTTACAAACAAATCAGTGGATCTGGGGCCCCTACAGACTTTATGTGGTCAGAAAACATGGGATAAAAATGAATCATTCTGATTTTTGAGGCTGCTTATATAATGCAGGTTCATTACAATACCGCCCATCGCAGAGCATGTCCAATCACAGCGCTGGACACATAAGCAAAGGTGGAATGGTCAACCAGCGCAGGAGAAAACAGGGCCTCAACAAGAATGAAGAAATGAGAAAATGACAAACCAGCAATGATCATTGAAGAGAATTAAAGAGTTAAAATAAAGCCTCTGCTTTGCTCTGAGCTACTGTTACACACTGTGTGTGGCTCACTGTCTTTTAAAGGAACAGGCGTTAAAGTCATTCAGGGTCTGAACAGGGCCATTTACTCTGTTTTTGACTCTTGTGATATTTTAACAAATCAAATCATTTTGTTTAATTAAGACCCCAGAGAACAGCGTTGAACAAAAATACACATTTTTTCAATGTCATGAAAAAACCCCCACAAATAATAATTTACAAAACAAGTTAAATATATGAAGATTGAATATTTATTCATGTGTTTCCCATATGAGTAACTGATCATCTTTTAATGAGGATGTGAATATAATTACACATAAATAAACACCTGCTCAAAGTTCACAGAAGGTTTTAATTACTTTCATGAGGTGGTTTCAAAAGAATATGGTGCTTTCTGTCAAAATGACAGCCACAATTTTGGCACTGAGTTAGACGAGTATTACTTGTGACATTTGGCACCCACCAAAAGTGCCACGGTGTGTCACAGAAACGTGTGTAAACTTTTTTGTCTCTGTCAGGTGAAGAGGCAGGAAAAGCAGCTGCAAATGTTTAAATCTATAACTGTCCAGAGGCAATGCTGTAGTTTGCTGCAGTAGCTTCAGTGTGGCTGGTCCTGGTATAGACCTGTAACAAAAATCAAACCAAAAAAAAGGTAGAAATCAAAGAAAATAAACAAATGTCTCATCATAATGTGCAATAATTATTGTGTAAGTAATTACAAACAAGAGTGAATTGGTGGGTGTGCGTGCAGTTGCGGGTGGGTGCATGGTGGCTGTGGTAAGAAACTTACACAGGAAGTTAGCGTGTCTCTGTGAAGCTGAAAATTAAGTACGGTAGCCTAAGATCAAAAATAGATTTAGTATTAGATAAGAGTTTTTTTGCACGGGCGACTTAAATGATGTTAGCAGAGAAGTTATAATAGATATTTACTCCAAAACTTTAATTTTCTTTAATCAATCCTTTGAAATGCATTCAACTGAGGATATATGAACGCTTCACTGATGTAAAAACCCAAACCCAACCAACTGTGGGCAGTGTGTAAAATGTTAAGTAAGAAACACAACATGTGACTAAACGAGAAAAAACTGTATTGAATGTCTGTCACATGATGTTAATTATAAAATATTTTGTATTGTTTTTGCAATTTAGATGCCAGGAATCCAAAAAGCAGGTGCATGTTTACCACAGTGTAAGCAAGGAGTTTTTCCTGGAAGGCTCTTTCATATTTAAGTCTGAATAAGTTTTCTCATGCTCTGTGATGGACTGGTGTTCCTGCCTTGTGCCCAGTGACTGTGGGTATGTTCGGGACCCACCTCCACCCTGAACTGGATAAGTGGTTCCAGACAATACATTAATACATTACCTGAGAGGTGGGTGACATTAAATACACATTATTATTTATACTACAAGTTATTAATAAATCTACAGTGTGTTTTTCAGATCTGTCAAATGTAATGCACTATGTGTTATTTGCATCATCACTAATGCCATGCCACTGGAAGTTTGCACTGCATGCTGTACTTTTAAGAGTAATACATCGGTGTATCATGACATCAGTAACAGTGACACCATAACAGGTGTTAAAATTAGTTGGGTACAGAGCTCAGTACAAATGAGAAAAGCTTGTTTACACAAAGTTTCCACTTCAGTTGTGAGAAAGTTGATGTCAAAACAATCTGTGGTTTTAACCACTTTAAAATCTTCCTTGCCTGCTTCAGGCTGCTGAGTGGTCAGTCTTCCACAGCCCACAGAAGAGCTGCGCTTCTAATCCTCCCCAACACAGTCAGAGTAATATGTTGTTAATGAATTGAAAGTCATTAATAGCCCATTTTAATGTATAAACAAAAAGGGCAAAAAGGACCTGATGTTTGCGAAATAGTGAATTCTTACCCATCTACACTCTTAAAACCTCAGATCTTGCCAAATACTGACCTTACTTTGTCTTTTCCATCAGTCGACATTAACCCTGTCAGCTCCAGCACATATTTGTTAATAATTAGTTTAATAAATTAACAACCATCAGGGTGTCTTTTACTATATATCAGTGATAATGTGGTGTACATTAATATGTGAAATGACTAAATTCTCAGACACAGAATTAGAAAAAAAAAAAAGTCACTGTTGCTCATTCTGTCTCTGTGTTACAAATGATTATTAATGATATTTAAAGTGTTTACAACCTAATTGATATCCATGTAATAAAAAGGATTTTTTGCCATTCATAAACCTTTTTAAATGGAGTCTTATTTTAAAGTTGGACCGAATTTTTAATAAAAAAACAAAATCATTTCTATTTAGACTCCAATCTTGACCATGTTTCACATTGACATTTTACATTTAGAATATTCAGCACATGCTCTTATCAAAAGCAACCTACAATTGTAATCATTAGGAGTCTTGCTCAAGGACTCGTGGTGTAGCGTGTTGTGCTTACTCACTACTCCATACCCACCTCAATACGTGAGGACGCCTTTGTCTCATACTCAACCTTGGTCTCATACTCAGCCTTTGTCTCACTAGCATCAGGGGCTTGTGTCCTTGTCCTTTTCCTGCAACAGAGATCACAATCTTTTTTATTCTCCTGCAGTGTAACAAGATTTATCCAAACAAGTGTCCGTCAGTCTGTTATTACACCGGTCCATCAGACGTCATTACAACTGCAACAAGAGCAGTCTGTTGAAGCCCTCCACTGTGGAAATGACTGCGTATAGCTGTGGTTAAGAGCTTGGTGTCTGCAAACCATGAACCCAGTGGTAGAATATGAGGTGGCATTGAGAATGATATCTGGGTGATTTCAAACAGGTTCTGGAAAATACTGTGGCACCTCAGGAGAGGAAGAGTCAAAGTGTCCGACTCATAAAAAGTGTGTTATCATTAGGGTATTTTTCTGCATCTTCTGCTTTGTGCAGTTTAACTCTCAGAAACATTGTCACTGTAGAGGTACATTTTGTTCATTAGCAGGTCTTTTGTTTTGCTCAATCCTCTAATGAAACCTTACACATATTTAACTCTCTTTTTGGAGAATAGAATGTAATGTACCTTTAGGGAACACAACTGCACTTTAAATCCACTGTGGTACTTTCACAGTTACATTTACACTGTGTGTACCTTTAGTGACCAACAACGTACCTGTGCAGTACATTTATTTGTAGGGTTTTTTGTTTTTAAACCACTCCAGTTTGACCTGTAGAGCAGTATCTGTGAAAGTGTCAAATCGGTAACTTACACACACTGCAGAAGACAGTAAGACACACTGCAACAACCCCAGAGAGGATGATGGAGAACAACATTTTTCCAGACACCTCTATTTTAAAATATGTGGGGTTACTGTATTTTCTCCTAATATTGTAGTAATATAGTCACACACCTGTGAATCTGCACAATGCAGATGATAATTAGACACACTGCAACCGCTCCTGTAACCGAGAGGATGATGTAGAGAAACATCTGAGGTTTCTCAGGATTATTTGCTGTGTCTTGCTCTGCACATTGAAACACAATCAGAATAAAACTAAAGACATGCTCCGATAACAGTTTGTTTGCATAAAACATGAGATTTATTATTTATAAATAAATAAATTAACATTTTAAATGGAATGTCACAAAACGTACCCTACCTTTAATGCTCAGTATCCACTCTGTCTTTAATGTGAAGCATGTATAGCTTCCAGCATCTGAAGGCTGTACGTTAGATATCTGTAGTTTCAGTGGATCAGCGAGCATTCTTCTGGACGTGTAGTTTGTTACAGATTTATTAACAACAGGGCTGTAGTTAAACAAAGTGATGTTCTTCTTACGCCAGCCTTTATCAGCTTCTTTAACTTCAGTGTCATTACAGTGAAAAACAACTGTTTCTCCCAGAGTGACGGTTTTGTTGATTGTGGGAATTGTATTTTTATCAAATACATCTGTAGAATCTGCAGGAAACACAGAGAAGTCACTGTGTGTTATTATGTGAATATAAGAGCTCTGTATTATCAGTTAAACCAGTTAAAACTTATCAGTCGGCATTAATACTGGATAAATCCTGAAGTTATGATCGTTTCCGTGGATACACTCAGTTAAGACCAGACTTAAAATACCTCTGTTCTCAGCCATTTTCTTTGAAACATTTGAAGCTTTGAATCTTAAAAGACACCCTACAGCATTTAATAATGTCACAACTGTTTTAAACAGAACAATATCTGGTTTCGATATGTGATTAGTTTGTGTTTTTTAAAAAACAGCTTCTCAGACAGTTTAATCTATACATTAAGTGTCAATTATAAACCTTTTATTTATGATATTGTCTGCAGCTCAGAGGTTGAGACCATTAGCGTCATATTAAATATTACACATTACATTTTAGTTGACAGGATTTGATCTGAACGAGGTAATGTTAGCTTTCTGAAGAACTCTGAATATGATTCAGATGAATAATAATCACTGTGAGGGAACAATGTGCTGCTTAATAAGGAACATTTTTAAATAAAACAATATATTATTTAACATATTTTTCTTGTTGCTCTTTTCACTTTCAGAACGAAATCTAAAAAATATACCTCAATCTACCGTTTACATTTATAGAAAACTTATTTTCAAAGATATTTTAACAATTAGCTAATGTTCTGTAACATACTCTTTATGTAACCACCCCGGACCAAAAAAACAAGCAAACAAACAAACAAACAAAAAATACATTTCTTAAACATAATTTGGGTTTCTCAGTACTAGCTAATACAACCCCTAAGTTCAATAATACCTTTACTATTTTAATGAACTGATAAATATTTTTTTCACTGAAAAGACTTTTATTTTCCTTTGGAAACCATTTGTGTCAGTAACATAACTTTACCTGCACAAAGCTGAAGAAACAGGATGAAAGCCCAGTGAAGAATCTTAATTTGGAGACCTGCCGTAAAGATCAAACCCATGGTGTGAGAAAGACGATGGTCATACGCTCTGCACTGAGGGAGGCAGTGAATGTCCAACAAACGTGTGCACTTTGAGGAAGCATTAAGGCTGTTTGACTATATTTGGTTTCAACTTAAAAACTCAATAAACTACCAATATAAATTATATATATTTAGAAATATTATTCTTGGGTAAACAAATAGAAGCACCAGTCAGATTGTTACCAGTGTAAATGTAACAATATGTAATCTTCATAAATGAGAGTTAAGAGCACATCTGTAATTGCCCCATTTACAGTAAACAGAGTTACATCGTGGAGTCATTTGCTGCCTTCTAGACAACATCTTTTTATGTGAAGGACCTTACATGAGTATGTACTATTAAGTGCTTTGCACCAGTGACATTATCTGTCATAGTTTTCGGATGTTCAAGCTTATTTCCTCATAACAGCACATATTATGCACATGTTACAACAGAAGCAGTGAGAGATCTGAGTGTGTGGGTGATAAACTGGACTTCCTACTATTCAGATCTGTCCTCCAATGAAAACTATGCAGAGTGAAAAATTGGATCAACAGGTGCCCATTAAATGTTGAGAAAAATCTGTGGTTTCTGCTTTAAATATATAACCATTCAAAACACAATACAGGTGAATTAGTCACAATGCAATAAAACTATGAACAATGACAACAAATAAGAAAACTACAGGGGGAATGTTCATGAACAAACCTTTAACTTGGCTTGTCACTTATTGCTAAAGTCGCTGAAACATTAACTTATATACTGCTTAATAGATACAAGGATAAGTTTGTAGATCAAATCAATTCAAATCAAATTTATTTGTATAGAGCTTTGTACAACTGATGATGTCACAAAGCATGAAATGTAAAAATGTGAAGAATGTAAACCCCCAGGAGAGTGAGGCCAGGGGCAACAGTGACAGAGAAACTCCCTCAGAGGGAGGAACCAAGGCTCACACAGGGGGACCTACCCTCCTCTGGTGAATCTACTGGTAACAGTTAGGAGTCTGTGAGAACTTCAGTGTAGGGGCAGCTCCAAGGCCAGTTGTGGTGGCTGGAGGGTGGGCAGCTGGTCTAAAGAGTGGAGGAGGACAGGTGGGGGTCGTTTACTCAGAAAAAGGTAGAGGGATAGAGTTAGTTGTGATCTGTTTAGATGAATGTAAAGCAGAGAATGTGAACATTTCCAGAGTGTGGCTAATGACACCTGCAGATCTGACTATGGCAGCTTTAACTAAAAGGAGAAAACCAGAAGGACACACAGACACAGGAGCTTCCTGAAACACTGGCATCCCTCCGCTCCACCGTCAACAAACCTGAGTGATCGAGTGAAGTGGCGGACGACACCAGCATCTCAGTTTACTATAATTCCCAGTACAATCAATCCAACCTACCCTTAAAATACTGCCAGCTTAAAAGACTGCCAATATACTTGAATTACCACCTTAATAAAAAAAATAAATGGACATTTTATTTTACTTTGACTTTCATATTATATAAATGACCACTTTAAATAATCCCTAAAACCACAAAAACTGCCAATATTTTTTAAATGGCACATTTAAAATGATTCCACCTTAAAAAACTATTTAAAGCACACAAAATAAATGACCACTACAAATAATTCTTAAAACCTTTAAATAACTGCCAATATAATTTTAAACTACCACATTAAAGTTCCACCTTAAAACAAAACCTTAATTAAATGACCACCTTAAAAACTATGCCACATTTAAAATACAACCATTTAATTTAGACTCTGGCCTCAAAGAAACCTCCACCTTAAATAAATGACCACCTTTTAAAAGATTGCAATAATACTTAGTCTGGCACCTTAAAATTAATTCCATATTAAATTCACTGGTCTAATTATGTCCCCATCCACCTTAAATTTCCTGCTAAATGTATTGACCAAGGCCTGGAGGGGCTCATAAGCTCATGGACAGACATTAGTGCAGGACTGAAGGAGAGGAAGGGAGCCGTGCGCATTCTCTTCCTGGTGTGTGTGTGAGAGGTGCCCATTGTGACATCATCATCTGAACATTCCATAGTGCGTTTCTATGGGGGACAGCAACCCGTGTTAGTATAGGAGCTATGATCATGTGACGTTTCGTGGCTGTACCTTGAAAACACAAATCGTGAAGAGAATAATAATAATAAGAAGAAGATTACGAAAAACAGTAACAAGTCAAATTAATAATGTAAAAAAACAAGCAAAAAGTAAAAATAGGATCAGTGGAAATGTCTTGTATCAGGATTAAATGATTGCTCTTTAATTTAGATTATTAAAGGGGGACCACGTGTCTGTTCAACCACCACTGACCTAGCCCTCTCAAACCCCACAGAACACTGAAACTCAAGCCTTGTGACTCTCTGGCAACCTTCCCCTTAAGCATGTGGACGCCCTGCACCCAGTGGAATATCAATATGCGATTATTCTACCATCAGTTCACCAGAGGTGGGACACATACAGGTGGTAGAGATGGGCAACAGACAAGGTTCATTTCCCACATGTGGCGAAATGATAGTTGTCTTACCACAGTTCTTTGGGGCTGTGGTAGTGCAAGCAGACCAGTGTTCCACCCAGCACATCAATGACTTTGACCTAATATTGAAGCAAACACAACATTTCTGTGTCAGTAGGGAAAACATGACATATGATTATTAACAACTTTTTATTTTTTTATGGTTTATGGCTAGTTGTTTCTTTAAATAATTTAATTTATAGTTTTTTTTTTTTTACTCCAAGCACAGCCTGCCCTCAATGACCTCTCAATCCAAGACCCTTGTTGGGTTACTAAAAATATAATCTGTACAAAGAAGTGCAACATTTTGTTTGTGTGCAAATAGCTAAAGCCAGTACAGACCATGGTGAAAATAGGATTTGAATATTAAAAACAACAACCTTATCAGAAAATCAGGAAAATGAGAAGAAGTGCACCTCAGCCTTTAACCTGACCTAATTACCCCTGATCATGCTCCAACAATACCGCTCTCCACTGGGGTGGAGCCCACCAACAGAGACTGCTGCTAGACCACACCAAACAAGAGTCTGAAATCTAAACATTTAATGTGAGATCAGGAGATGTAAACCTCTCTCTCTCTCTCTCTCTCTCTCTCTCTCTCTCTCTATATATATATATATATATATATATATATATGAGATTTTACAGGATATGGTCCCTTTAAAAGTCACAGTGGAAATTTTGATCACTAAAACTGTCACTTTCTTTAGTCTGAACTAAAATATATGTTTAAAATAAATGCTGTTAAGTCTTATGCTAAGTAAAGGAGCTCTCAGTCATACAGAGCTGAATCAGAGTTCTCTGAGGGCTTATGCAGTAGGAGGAGTGATTTCCTTGGTGCTTGGTGAGAAGTGGTTCTCGCTGTTGTCTTGAACCTGTATTTAATGACAAAAGCTTCACTGACCAACAGGATTTTATTCTTTAATGTAAACTAATTTGGAGAATTTGATACCTGCAACACACTCAAAATGGTGTAATGCTTGATGCACCAGTGAACTGTGTCATATGTGACATTTTACAGCCCTTTTATACAAATGAACAGTGAACACACTGAGAATGATCCACCACCCAAATTAGACCTGCTCTGTGGGGGTCCTGACCATTGAAGAACAGGGTGAATACGGGAAAATAAAGTATACAGAGCAACAAATGGATTACAGTCTGCAATTATAAAACTTCAAAGTGCTCCTGTGTGGTCAGTGGAGCTCAGAGAATGGACACTGAGTTTAGAAACAAGGAGGTGGTTATAATGTTATGATTGATCAGTGTACGTATGCCATGGTAATATACTGGTAATTAATATATTCCACTGTAATAGACTAACTTTACATACCATGTTACACAGGATGTAACTGCACACATCACAGTGCTGTAAAGAGATTACAGAGTGAAAGTGAGAGAGCATTTGAGAGACAAAGAAAAGGTGAGACAACAAAAGAGAGATAGATACTTTGATGGTAACTAATTGAAAAACAGAGATGGACAGAGAAAGACTGTGAAAGATAAGCAAAGATAGCAAGTGAGAGAGTGATAGACAGGGTTCAACTTCAAAGACCTGATGTGTGTCACATGGATGGAAATGAAGGCAGTTGGCCTTTAAGCTGTTTCTGAGAGTGACAACTGTTTCATAATTACAAACCTACTCTGACTGACACTTTCTTACATTCAGAACCGCACTCAAGTGTTGCCTTCCCACATTACCTTTGCTTTAATGTCCACTTATAAAGTTCTGAATACATTTAACTTACAACAATTTTAGTTACATTTTTACAAACATTTATGACTCAAAACAGAGACAGTTATGAATGCATTATAAATATTTAAGGTCTCTGTTATAATGCTTTGTAATGCCCTTATGAAGCTAGTAGCTGGCTGCTTTTTATTAAGCAGCTACTAAGGTGTCACTAAAGGTTCTGTGAGCGATGCCATAGAAGAACCACTTTTGATGATATGGGTTAAATGGATTAAATGGGTAAAGAACCTTAAGACCGAGTGATGGATTTTTAGACCTTTAAAAGGTTCTTCAAACAGACACTTCTTAAACAAATATGAATTTTTAAGGAACCGAAAGAGGTTCTTTTATGGCATCGCTCAAAAAACCCTTTTTTTGTACCTTTATTTTTAAGAGTGAAATGCAAAAAAGGTAAATATTTCCAAGAGCACTTATTTATATTTGTATTTAGTTATACATAGTACACTTGTGCATAAGGGCCATGGAGTTTTCCCTGTGTCTGTGTGGGTTTCCTCTGGGTGACTGTCTGTGAGGAGTGTGATGTGTTCTCCCTGTGTCTGCGTGGGTTTCCTCCGGGTGACTGTCTGTGAGGAGTGTGGTGTGTTCTCACTGTGTCTGCATGGGTTTCCTCCGGGTGACTGTCTGTGAGGAGTGTGATGTGTTCTCCCTGTGTCTGCATGGGTTTCCTCCGGGTGACTGTCTGTGAGGAGTGTGATGTGTTCTCCCTGTGTCTGCGTGGGTTTCCTCCGGGTGACTGTCTGTGAGGAGTGTGGTGTGTTCTCACTGTGTCTGCGTGGGTTTCCTCCGGGTGACTGTCTGTGAGGAGTGTGGTGTGTTCTCACTGTGTCTGTGTGGGTTTCCTCCGGGTGACTGTCTGTGAGGAGTGTGGTGTGTTCTCCCTGTGTCTGCTTGGGTTTCCTCCGGGTGACTGTCTGTGAGGAGTGTAGTGTGTTCTCCCTGTGTCTGCGTGGGTTTCCTCCAGGTGACTGTCTGTGAGGAGTGTGGAGTGTTCTCCCTGTGTCTGCGTGGGTTTCCTCCGGGTGACTGTCTGTGAGGAGTGTGGTGTGTTCTCTCTGTGTCTGCGTGGGTTTCCTCCGGGTGACTGTCTGTGAGGAGTGTGGTATGTTCTCCCTGTGTCTGCGTGGGTTTCCTCCGGGTGACTGTCTGTGAGGATTGTGGTTTGTTCTTCCTGTGTCTGCGTGGGTGAAGGACTGGCGCCCCCTCCAGAGTGTTTTCCTGTCTTGCGCCCAGTGATTCCAGGAAGACTCCGGACCCACCGCTTCCCTGAACTGGATAAGGGTAGGACAATGGATGAATGAATGAATGAATGAATGAATGAATGAATGAATGAATGATATGAGTGATTACAGTGATGTGCAGAGTCAAGGAATAATAAAGCTGTAAAAAGTAACAGTGTACTATCAATCAATCAACTTTTATTTATATAGTGCTTTTCACAACAAAAAGTCATCACAAAACAGCTTTACAGAGATCCGGGTCCAAGCCTCCTATGAGTGAGCCAGGGGCAACAGTGGCAAGGAATAATTCCCTCAGCACAAGAGGAAGAAACCTTGGAAGGAACCAAAACTCATACGGGGAACCCATCCTCCTCGGGTCGACACTATACAGGACACACAGGGTCAGGGGCTGGATCAGGGCAACACCAGCAGCAGGACATCTCAAAGCATGAGAGAGACAGGAAAAAGAAAACCAGACAAAGGGAACAAATAAAAATACAGAGGTTAGTAGGTTCATGGTAAAGAACGGGCAAAATTGTCCTGCGAAAAATGCTTCCACGAGTCAGGCAAGAGAACCCAGCGACAGACAGCGTGTTGGCGGTTACTAGAAAGCTAACTAAAAAGCTGTGGCTATGGTCATATGACAGGGTTAATACAGAGCAGTGATAATATGAAAACCAGCTCAAACACTAATAGAGAAGGAGTAACCTGAAAGTGAATGATTAACAAAAAGCTTGTTTGAAAAGGTAGGTTTTTAATATAGATTTAAAGATTGAGAGTGTGTCTGAGCCCCGAACAATAACCGGCGGCTATTCCAGAGTTGAAGAGCTTTGTGAGAAAACGCTCTTCCTCCTGCAGTGTTTTTCTTAATGTGAGGAACAAACAACAAACAACATAGGAGATGGGCATCCTGTGACTGAAGTGTATGTGATGGGTGATAAGGTATGAGAAGTTCAGTAAGATACTGCGGGCCTAAACCATTTAGAGATTTATAAGCTAACAGGAATATTTTATAATCAATGTGAAATTTCTAGTTAGCTAGTTTGTAAAGGATAAAATCCAAAAGACACTTCAGGTTTTAATTCTGTCAAATACAAAAGTCAGTATGGATACCTAGATAAACAATGCTCACAAAATTTAAGACCTGAGTACAACAGTAAACCTTTCATAAGGAAAGTTAATTGCCGATTTAAGTGTTCCTGAAAGAGGTGAGTCTTGACGAGTGACTGTTGGAGGGTCTACATGAAGTGGGGAGACCTGTACCTACGTTCCTCTCCACATGGTGGTGGTTTGTATCATATGTAGACGAGTGCTCTAACCAGGTAACGGTTCACAGAGCCACATCACTCTGTGAACCGTTACCTGGTTAGAGCACTCGTCTACATATGATACAAACCACCACCATGCGGAGAGGAACGTAGGT
Organism: Hoplias malabaricus; assembly: GCF_029633855.1. NCBI lineage: Eukaryota > Metazoa > Chordata > Actinopteri > Characiformes > Erythrinidae > Hoplias > Hoplias malabaricus. The sequence goes on along the minus strand of NC_089811.1, from coordinate 37,223,919 downwards.
ACAGGTCTCCCCACAGGCCTCAGACTCTCCCACCCCCCTTTACTTAAATAAGTGCCCGTCTACCAAGGGCTACTTTAAAAAAGGAGCTTGGGCAAGCTTCCATTCCTAAAGGAACATGAAAAGAGGTGGTATAGTATTTAAATACATGTACACATTTTTCCTGTTATTTTAAGTTAACTTCAAATAACAAGACTCTAAAGGTACACTATATGTTTATATTTAATATTTATATTTAATCACCGCGACCCTGAACTGGATAAGTGGTTACATATAATGAATGAATGAATGAATGAATGAATGAATTTATATTTAATATTTATTCATTTATTTTTTATCACAAAATGATGAGATGTGAGACTGTTTAACGTCTCGTGCCTGCTGCTGCTATAGTGGAGGACCCTGTCTTCGCAGGATGTGGTATAGCAGCTACACAGAAAAAGTAACACCATAACTCGAATCACAATATCTCTCCTTTTAAAGTGCTTGTGGTGCAAGAGGCACTCTCTCACTGATCTGAGGCCACCTTATTTCCATTCCTCTTCAAATGACCAAGGTTTGGTTGCCATTAGGAAGTGCTACACCCACAAAGGTGTAAAGGAACCATTTATATGCAAGGCTGCGTTCACAGTATTCAAGGCCCCTCACATTCAGTGAAAAAGAATATTTCAAAATGGACCACATTTACAGAGTTCCCATGAGAAATGACAACAGTAACCTCATCAGATGAACCTTATTTAAAACTTTCATCTTTAAGATACAGGGAAATATCAAGCTCCAATCTCACCTCAGATCTGAAAATGTCCACTTTGGGTCTGAAAGGATTTGGCTCTGTTAAGAAGCTCTTACTAAAAGCGGAAAAAACATGGACATGAAGTTTGCAGGTTCCATGTGTTAGAGGTGGACACGCTACATTTAAAAACAATTACAGTAAAGTGTGGCTTTGCTTTTAAATTACATTAAATTGCGTTCTCAGGTAAAAGTTATGCAGAAGTTCATTCATCTGTTCACTGTCTGTAAGCCTTATACAGTTCAAGGTGTTTATAGCCAAGTGACAAACGATGAAAAAATGTGTGAGAAATCTGTTAGAAAAGGGTTCTGCTCACATCAGCTCACTTTACTCCAACACCTTCACACTCTCTGTAAACAGACAGGCTCTCTAGCTTACCACAGATCCTCCAAACACCAACAACCGCTCACAGATTAATAGAGCTTAGGGAAGAGTGACACAGTGCAGAAAAGTCAGTTAAACACAACACTTAGTATGTGCATGTGTGAGTGTGTGGGTTTGTGAGTGTGTGTGAGTGTGAGTGTGAATGTGTGTGTGTGTGTATATACCCAAATCTTGTTGCGTTTAATAAAATAGAAATGGACTTATGAGAGAAGCTGAGTGGCCCTCTGCCCTTGGCACTGTGCTTGTGGCCTTTCATGTTGTGCTTATGAAGGATGTTTCTGTGGCTGATGTCCTTGCCTGGAGCCATACTTTTTTACAGGTGAAAGCCAAATAAAGCAACAAAGACCATCAGGACCAGGCTGTCTTCAGAAACAAGTCATGAGGCAGAATGAAAACAACAAAAATAGACATGGAAAGAGATTGAGGAACTGGGAAATGACAGGAGGTTACAGCAGGGCATGTCTTAGACATCATCTGCCTGAGGGTACAGACATCTGACTGGGGTTTTACTTTGTTTTAAGAAATGTACTGCTTTTGCTAATCCCAGAACCAGCTCATGCTCTAGAGAGGGGTTCTGCTCTTGTGGTGTCAGCAGGTCCTGACCGTTCACCTGGGGAATCACATACGGACTTCAGTAAACGGCAGAAACATCTGGTCTGGACATTTTCAGTTTGTGTTTGGGGAGTAAACTACCAGAGCTGGAAGCACACAGAGCACCACATAGATTTAAACAGTGAGAGCACATGGGGCACCAGTGGCAGAGACACCATCACAACTCTTAACTCCACAGTTCTCTTTAAGGGAATAAAACAGTTAGTGATCGTGGTGTGAACAGCATTTCATTTAACTCATGATTCTCTTGTGCAGGGATCATCAAAACTGTAATTCCTTCCTTTTTCGCTGACCACTCCCTCGTGACTGAAACCATTCTCATTCTCTGTGAAGGAAACTGTAGTTTGTCCCCCACTGGCTGTAGTTAGACTCAGCCTCTGCAAAGCGAGTCACTTCCTTATACTGGTTCTTTGAACCTGACCACTGTTTTTCACCTCTGCAGCAGCTCGACTTGTGCAACTGAGACTAACAACAGCAGCATGCTTCCACTCAGTAAACTCATGTTTATTTAGTGATTCCATGGCGGAGGCCAATAAACAACATATTCACCTCATTTTTGTCATTAGACCTTTTTTTCTGATAAGTGCCATTTCTTCACCTCTCTTCTGTTGAAGCTATATATTTAAATAACTCTATGTCCATTTGTACTGTCCTGGTGTTTGTGGCTGGTAACAAAGAGGAAAAGGTGAGCTGTGTATAATCTACATTTTAGAAATATGCAAGAATCCACACAGAGTTTTAAAAAAGGTCAAATGAGTGTAAATATCACCTCAGGACATCTGCAATGTTATAAAGAAATCTGTGACTTTATCTTTATTCAGAAAATGGACTCTACAGTCAAAACTTAACCCTTTCAGCCGGAGGAAATGTGCCACACTGAGGCCTCTAGCATTAGAGCTAACCTCGCTATTTTTAGCTAAAGCTTGCGGTTCTCCAAATTTAATTAACATTTTCTAAGAATAATTTGTATTTATGTTTAGGAGAAATTGTGATTTTTTAAATTTATTTATTTATCTATTTAAAATAGGATTTTAAGCTTTGAATAGAGCTTAAGCTTTTGTTAATGTTAGTTTTTCTGCTGCTTTCTTCAAAAACAAAATAAAATCTGTAACAATCTGTAAAACACATGTAAATCATATGTAAATCAAATGTATATCATATGTATATATATACCGTATGTACAGGTAGGTAATCAGAGGGGTGTTCCCTAGTCTATAAACTGAAAACTATGCCACAGCGCTGTAGGGTTTTCTCAGAGTGGCAATGATTTAATGTTGAATATAAACCTTAAAACCCGCTTCAACCAGAAAATCTCACCACATCCTACAAAGTGCTTTTTGATTCATATTTTTGTGAATTAGTTCCTAAAAAGACTGTTGTTCCTTACTCCAACCTTTAACCAGGCCATTCTTTGTCTCACTTGCCCGGTTACATAAAGGTTCAGTTAAAAATAATGAAATAAAAATACAATTATTTAGATCATATAAACACCTTTGTATATTTTAGTTTCAGGTTTATTTCTATTTCTATTTAAACATTATTTCTATTTCTATCTAAACATTGTTTTCATTGTGATTTGGTATTTTCAAAGTAGTAACCAATATAACATCTACTTTTTTTATTAAACTTGTGAAGAGTGAATTGGAACCAGGGTGTGATGTAGTTATGTAGTTACCACATGTCTCCAAAAGAGGGCGCTTGAAACAAAAAAAGCGTTGTTGAGTTTAACATTATTATTATTAATATTATTATTATTATTATTAAAACACTTTGCTGAAGACTAATCCTTGATGTGCATTTTGTCCATTAACAGATTCAATGCACGAGTCACAGACAGCTGTGAAGTGGTCTGTTTTTCACAGTCCTCCATCTTGCTTTTATAGGAACCATGTTACATTGTTAATGCCTTTTACTGATGTATTTACACTTAAAAGATGAATACAGAGATGTGTCATAATTACATTTCCAGCCTCTGTTTATCATTCATGCGATTCTTTTTTACCGTTTCTTTAAGTCTTATATATGTAAATAAGGTCTGTTTGAAAGACTGCCCTATTTTGTGCCTCATTGCAAAAGCAGAACATGCTGAAATACTCCTCAGTAAATTCTCTAGAGTAAATGTGTGGGTTGAACAGGTAAAAAAAGAGAACAGTTTTGTGATATATTCTTGTTTATTTTGTTTTAAGTGTTGACTCCATGTAAAGTGTTGTACGAGTGAAAAAGCTCACATTTATATTTAAAAACACATCCTCCCTACATTCAGTTTTACTAGAAGTGCTACTCTGCTGAATTACATTCGCTTTTTAAACAGCCAATCCCTCACCACTCTTCTGTGTCTACACATTTATTAATAAAAGAGAATCATTCCTTAAATATGCAGCTCTACACTATGATGTTTTTTTCAGAGTGGTACTTTCCATAATGCACCCAGCTGATAACCCACAATGCCGTGTTGTACCTGAATATTGTGTATATGTATATGAGACTGTGTGTGTTTATATTTGTGTTCAAACTGTACAAGGACAGAACCTGTTAGTGGCTATGTGTGCCCTGCCGCTGCATTTGCATGATTGGATGGAAAGGGTAAAATGCAATCTGCCACTGTGAAATAGAAACATCAGAGAGAGTCCAATTCAAGTCGGGACCAGGGTGTACACAGCCCACAGCGTCCAAATCACCAGAGGACTGAGATGCCAGTGTGAGTCAACACTAGCACTAGCATACAGGCTCTGTGCCTACACCCACTACTCCACCTCAAAGCAGTGTTTGATCAGCAGTGGAGAAAAGCCACCACTGATGCCAGGCTCTCTGTGTCAGGATGATAGGGCACAGGTGTAGTCAGAGAATTCGGACCATATTTAACTTGAAAAATCCTGGGTTTGTTTTCCATCTATTCCCAAAGACAGATGCAGTCTTTTCCAGAAGAACAAAGCTAAGTGTCCCTCATTCCTTTGCAGGCGTCAGGTATTTCAAACCTTGTTTTACACAACGACAACCGTGCGTTTTTTCTAAAATAACCCCCCTCCGGCTCAGGGAAGTTTTCCAGAAGATGCTGGAGTATCTGTAGGAACTTATGCCCATTCAGTCAAAAAGCATGTTGGATGATGTTGGATGAACTGATGTTGGATGAAAAGGCCTGGCTCACAGGCTCCAGTTCCAGTTTATTTCCAAGGTCTTCAATGCTCTATGCAGGTCACTGGGGTTCCTCCAGTTCAGCCTTAAGGATCTACACTTTTAAGGACCTTGTTTTGTGCAAGGGCCACAGTCATTCACAGAAGAAGGCCTTCTAAACAGTTGCCAGAAAGTATAAGTAATAAAATACTGTTGTCTGCTGAAGCAAAACCACACTTTACATGAATTAAAGAACAATGAGAAAGAGCTTCAGACAATTATCTCTCCTCCAGCAAACTCTGCTGTGCATTCTGGTAGCATTCTTCTGGCACCTGCCAGACCCAGATTTATCCATCAGACTGCCAGAAAGTGTATGATTAATCACTCCAGAGACACATCCGCCGCTCCAGCTGATGCTTGGCATTAGGCTTGTGGGCAGCTGCTTGTCCATAAACCCATTAGATAAAGCTCCTGATGATCTTGTGTAGATGTTGCTTTCAGAGGCATTTATGGAGCCCATAGTCAATGATACAACAGCAGAAATGTGCCCCTGTAACACTCACTGACCCCTCTCTGTAGGTTTGAGTGGTCTTCTGCTTCGTGACTGAGCTGAGGTTTCTCCTAGGTTCATTTCAATGTTCCAATAATAGCATTTATATTGGAATGAGACAGATTTGGGAACGTAAAAATGTCATGAACCGACAATAGGTGGCATCCAATGACAGTGCTATATTTAAAGTGACTGAACTCTTCAGTTCCCCTCAATGCATCTCTGTGGAGACTGTGGCTATGTGCTTGATTTTATTCACATGCATTAAGTGCGGTTAATAAACTCGAACTCAACACTTGTCTTGTTTTCCACATCTCAGTCTTTGAAGAACACAGTAAATCCTAAAGGGTCAATGACTTTGAGAATCTAGTACTAAGTTATTTATTGTGTTTTTCAGAAGTAAAGGGAAATTGGGTCTATCTCTCAGTGCAGCTCTCTTCCTCGCTCTTCTGAAGAATCTTCTGTTCTACTTCTATTCTCTCACTCTCTGAAATAGTTCCTCTCTATGGTCCATTTGGGAGATCATTAAGAGCCACCTGTTCTCTTTGCTGCATGGAACACCGCAGCGTCCTGGGGTCAAGGGTACAAAAGCCCGGTTATAATTACCATGCCGGACAAAGAGGCACACTGCAATCATCATGCACCTCACACATTCAGACAGAGCAGAGGCTGTGAAGCATGAATTCATTCAGGAAAAGAAGACGATCACTGAGTACAATATAGTGCTTATCTTTTGTCATTTTGGGGCCTATGTTTTGCTGATGCCTGCACATCTCATATTTTTTCTGGAATTAGGGGTAGTAAAAGGGCATCCTCCCCACCCCAAAACACACACACACACTTGACTGCATTAATAGAATACGTGATGGAACATTGCTGTGACTGCATTTGGCTAAGTCTAATGAACTGAAGCAGAGGTGATGTTGGGTGATATTATCTGGAACACAAATACCACTCTCATCCTAAATGTATAGGAACCCTATGTATATAGTTTATTTTGCTATTCCGTTTTTTTTTCAGTGCCTCTTTCAGTGGCATTTAAACAGTAATTATGTGACATAGCCATATTCAGTTGTTTTATTTTCTAAAGTCCCTTGGCTACTAAAATATTGAATCACATGCATCAATACATTTCTCAATGTACAACCTTGAAATCATGCTCCCACATCAGATACCTTGACACAGATTGTTAGTGTGAGGTGTCTGTTAGTTGAAAACATAAGCATTTTTTATGCTAATTTATTACATGTTATATTACTGTGACAAAATATATTTGTAGCATCAGACGGACATATTTTTCTTGATATTCTAAGCTCTGGGATGTATGACTGATAAAGCTCTGACAGTCACAGCAGGCCCAGACTTTCAGGAATTTAGTTCAGGGCAAATATGGACAATATCCCAACAAATAAAAAATATTTTGGTTCTTTGGCAGTTTTCCCAGCTGCTGGTAATAATAACAATTATTATTATTATTATTATTATTATTATCTTTTAAAAATATGATGAAAAAATACTTGTTTATTTAGAATACACACAATAAAGAATTATTTAAACTTTTTAGTGTATATTTGTTGATCTAATGCAATATTATTTGATGTGAAACCTACAAAAACTTTGAAAAGCTATAAATCAATACTAGGAATATGTTTTTGCTGATGACTCATATTTTTCCGCCCAGAGACAGCGTGGGTTGACGTCATGTGAGTCAAAACGAAACTGAAAGTAAACACTCTTTCTTGTCCTGAGAATTATTATATTAGATTCTCCTCAGTTATAATTATATTACAATCCTTTATGATACTCATAACACATAGATTTTGAAGGAGCGCCTTGTTTTTTAGGTGTTTTTTTACACTGGATTACTCCCAGAGGCTTCACAGCACCGCGATGAGAGCACTATTTTTAGAAACGGTAGGATCTGCGCTTTCTAATGGTATACGGAGCTCACAGTTGCAATCAGACATTCAAGAATTATAAAGCTGATTATATAAGTTGTGCTTTTTACCTCGCAAAATGTGGAGTTCGGGTTCAAGGCGATAGGAAAGTGTTCAACCGTTCCATTGTCCAATGAAGGGGGGATTTAGCCCTCTCTAGAAAATCTCTGGCATTGTGAACGCTGACCTTTCTATTATACAGCACCAGTCAAAAGATTGGACACACCCACTCAGGGAGGGGTTTCCTTTGTTTTCTTTGTTTTTTAATATTTTCTACGTTGTAAATGAATGTGGAAGACATTAAAACTATGAAAGAACATAGAATGTAATTATGTAGTAAACAGAGAAGTGTTAAACAAAGCAGAATATGTTTTATACTTTAGACTCTTCAAAGTAGCCCCCTGTTGCTTTGATGACAGCTTTATTTATTTTATTTTATTTATTTATCATTACACTTATATAGCACCTTTAGAATCCCAAGGACACTTTATATCTGAGTATACACACATTAACTCATTCACTCCCACACATACACACTCATTCACTCACACCCCAGGACAGTTATTAGAGAAGCCGCTTTACCTAACCTCCATGTGTTTGGACTGTGGGAGGAAACCGGAGACCCCGGAGAAAACCCACGCAGACACGGGGAGAACATGGAAACTCCAACCATGAACTCAAGATCCCAGCGCTGAGAGACGAACGTGCTCACCACCAAGCCGCCATGCCACCACCGCTTTGCACACTCTCTCCGTTCTCTCAGTCAGCTTCATGAGGTCATTACCTGGAACGGTTTTCAGTGAACAGCTGTGGCCTCGTCGAGAGTTAATCTGTAGAACCACTCCCTTCTGAATGTGTCTGAGACTGTAACTGGGGTTGTGTAGAGGTAGGGGCTGGTACACAGCTCTATACAGTGACTAGCTCTACTCCACCAATCACTGATGAGGAGCTGTATTAATAAGATACTGTATAAGGCTAGGACACTCCAATGGTGTATGACCTGTATGTCTGTACGTCCAATGTCTGTATCTGCAGTTGTTGTACCTTAAAGTAGCTCAATTGACTAATTATGAGGTGTGTCTACAACTTAACATATCCTCTTTGTTTCATTCATTGTCATGGATAATATAACCCTAACCCAAGCTGGGATTTAAACAAGCAATCTGTAATACTTACAGCAAGCGTTTAAGAAGTGTGCTGCAGTCCAAATTCAAAACACTGGGGAGCAAAAGTTCCCCCAGATGCAAAGCACATGCAGCTTCCCAAGTTAAAGAAACCTCAGCTTACACAAATGAGCACAAGAGGGGTTTGAAATTTGGACCTTCATAGCTAATAAGAGCCAAAAAATATATGCTGCAATCAAAATATTTACATGGAAATCTAATATAATATCTAGTCATGCTTAAGCTTGTTTAAGCTCAAGTGGAGGCAGCCTTGGCTAATGGTTAGAGACCAGGCTTGGTACCGGAAGGTCATCCACGGCTGAGGGGCCCTTGAGCAAGGCACTGGGTGTGTGTTCACAGCCCCTAGTGCTCTAGTGTGTGTGTGTGTGTGTGTGTGTGTGTTCAGTGCCACAGATGGGTTAAATCTGGAAGACACATTTTGCTGTACAATGTACAGTGACATATAATTAAAAGAAGAAAGACTAAGCATAAGTTTCATATTTTTACTTTCTATTTCCACCTCAAATGTTTCACTAGATGCTGCTGAAGTCTGTGTGATGGCGGGGCACGCGTGAACATGCATGCAGCGGCCGCTCCGGGACCAAGCAGGCTTTTATTTGTTTAAAAACTTTTTTTTTTTCATTTTTATTTATAATATATGGACGCAGGAACACCTGCCATCTGTTCACAGCGAGAATTCACCGCTGTTTACATTATTGCAGTTTATATTCCTCCTGATGCAAACACAAATCAAGCGCTGTGGGAATTATATGAAGCCATAAGCGATTTTCAAAACACACACCCGGATGGACTGTTTATTGTTGCTGGAGATTTTAATCATGCAAATCTCAAGAAAGTGTTCCCTAAATTCCACCAGTATGTGAACTTTGCTTCGAGAGGAGCGAACACACTGGATCTTGATTACACAAGCATTCCAGACGTGTACAGGGCAGAGCCCCGCCCCCACCTCGGATACTCAGATCACATGTCTGTTATGCTAATTCCTGAATACAGACCCATCTTCAGGCGATCAAAACCTGTTCTGAAAGAGGTGAAAATCTGGCCATCAGAAGCAATCTGTTCTTCAGGACTGTTTCGAGTGCACTGACTGGGACATGTTCAGAGAGGCTGCAACTTACAGCAACACAATTACACATCATCATGTGACCATCTCCAAGACCATCACCATCTGCTCCAACCAGAAGCCGTGGATGAATGCAGTGGTGCGTGCGCTGCTGAAGGCTAGAGATGTCGCTTTCAAATCAGGTGATAAGGCAGCCCTGAGAACATCGAGGGCCAAACTCTCCCGAGCTATCAGAGAGGCAAAGCGTGCACACGGTCAGATCATCCACAGCCACTTCCAGAGCAGTAGAGACGCTCGGCACATGTGGCAGGGCATCCAGAGCATCACCAGCTACAAGACTACTCCACCTGCTTGTGATGGAGATGCTTTCCTACCAGACGTGCTGAACCATTTCTATGCACGGTTTGAGGCACAGAACAACGCAACGTCGAGAAAGTCCACCCCTTCTCCCAGCGACCAGGTGCTGTCTTTTACTGCAGCCGACATGAGGAAAACTCTATGCAGAGTCGACCCGGGGAAAGCTACTGGACCAGACAATATTCCTGGCAGAGTGCTCAGAGAATGTGCAGACCAGCTTGCTGATGTCTTCACTGATATCTTCAACATCTCTCTTAGCAGCGCCGTTGTTCCAACATGCTTCAAGAACACCACCATTATCCCTGTGCCTAAGAATTCTTCTGTGTTCTGTCTCAATGACTATCGTCCCGCTGCACTCACTCCTGTCATCACAAATGCTTCGAGAGGCTCGTCATGAGGCACATCAAGTCCCTACTTCCCCCCACACTGGACCCTCTACAGTTCGCGTATCCTCCTAACCGTTCAATGGACGATGCCATATCCACCACGCTCCACTTGGCACTCACCCACCTGTACAAAAAAGACACATATGCCCGAATGTTGTTCATAGACTTCAGCTTAGCATTCAACACCATCATTCCTCAGCACCTGATCGGGAAGCTGAATATACTGGGCCTTAACACTCCTGTCCGCAACTGGATCCTGGACTTCCTGACTGGGAGAGCTCAGTCAGTCGGGATCAGTAGGAACACCTCCAGCACCATCACACTGAACACTGGAGCCCCCCAGGGCTGTGTGCTCAGTCCACTGCTGTTCACACTGCTGACCCATGACTGTGCAGCGCTGCACAGCTCAAATCATATCATCAAGTTTGCTGATGACATAACTGTGGTGGGTCTCATCAGTAAAAAGACGAGTCAGCATACAGAGAGGAGGTGCAGCGGCTAACTGACTGATGTGTAGTTAACAATCTGTCTCTGAACGTGGACAAAACCAAAGAGATGGTTGTAGACTTCAGAAAAACAAGGGATGAGCACTCACCGCTGAACATCGACAACTCTGCTGTGGAGATTGTCAAGAACACCAAATTCCTTGGTGTTCACATAGCGGATGATCTCACCTGGTCCACTAACACATGTAACATCAGAAAGAAAGCCCAGCAGCGCCTCTACTTTCTGTGAAGGCTGAAGAAGGTCCATCTCCCACCTCCAATCCTCACCACTTTTTACAGAGGAGTCATCGAGAGCATCATGACCAGATGCATCACTGTCTGGTTTGGGAACTGCACTGTGGCAGATCGCAAGTCCCTCCAGCGGATCGTGAGGACAGCTGAGAAGATTATCGGTGTGTCTCTTCCCTCCATCACAGATATTTACACCACTCTCTGCATCCGCAAAGCACTCAGCATTGTGGGAGATCACACACACCCTTCACACACACTTTTCAACCTACTGACGTGTGGAAAAACGTATCAAAGCATGCAAGCCCTCACATCCAGACTCCGTAACAGCTTCTTCCCACATGCTATTAGACTCCTGAACATCTAGAGACTGAGACTGGACTGAAGAAGCACACACACACACACACACACAACTTCACAAAACACTGGTTTGATGGACTGAACATGATATACTGGAAATGAGTGTAAGGTTTACACATATCCTGTTTACATCATGGTTACATCCAGTTACCGTTTATAGCTCAAATACACTTTAAATTGCAGTGTCTCTCTCCCTCAGCCCCCCCCCCCCCCCCCCTCCTTATGGTTTTTGTATTGTCTTGTATTATCGTACCCCATGAAAGCCCATGAAAAAAGTTTGTCTCTAAGACGAGGGGGTACATGTATCTTTCCGGCAGGACAGGACTCGGGTACAGTGATCCCTTTAAGTGCTCTTTCAATGTCCTCGTCTATCTGCCAAAGAATGGAAGCTATAGAGATGTTGGCAGGAAGAATCTTTTCTGGTACCTTTTTGATCTCTAGGTCTTCACCATAGAGCCTTGAAAGAGCATCTGCTTTACCATTTCAAGAACCTGGAATGTACGAAATAGAAAAGTTTAACCGTGAGAAAAACATGGACCAATGAGCTTGTCTGGGATTAAGGTGTTTGGCTGAACATAGGTATTCAAGGTTTTTATGATTGGTGAGAACCACAAATGGGTGTTGTGCACCCTCGAGCCAGTGACGCCATTCTTCCAATGCCATTTTGATGGGTAAAAGTTCACAGTCCCCTATACCATAGTTACATTCTGCCGGAGTTAGCTTGTGTGAAAAAAAAGCAATGGGATACAATTTAGTTGGCGTCCCACTCCGTTGTGAAAGAACAGCTTCTATTCCAATTTCAGAAGCATCTACTTCTACAATGAACGGTTCAGAAGGATCGGGATGCTTGAGGATAGGAGCTGTGGAGAATGCAAGTTTTAATGCGTTAAACACCTCTTCAATTTTAGAAGACCACTGTAATCTTTTGGAGTTTCCTTTCTGAAGGAGTGGGCCATTCGGCCACTGCTTCCACCTTATGGTCATCCATGATAATACCGTTAGGACTAATAATGTAACCCAAGAAAGTGACAGTTCGTATGTGGAATTGACATTTTTCTCCCTTGACATATAATTGATTGCCCAAAAGTTTTTTAAGAACATGATGGACATGGTTAGCATGGGTTTCAAAATCTTTGGAATATATTAGGATATCATCCATATATGCGATAACGAATCTCTCTATACTTTCTCTCAGGACATTGTTGATGAACAACTGAAAAACTGAAGGTGATACTGACAGGCCAAATGGCATGACCAAGTACTCATAATGCCCCCTAGTGGTTACAAAAGCAGTCTTCCATTCATCTCCTTGTTTGACCCGAATTAAGTTATAAGCGCTACGGAGATCCAGTTTGGTGAAATACTTCGTGCCTCATAGTTGTTTGAGTGCAACCGGTATTAGAGGCAAAGGATAAGCAAATGTTTTTGAAATGGCATTGATCCCTCTATAATATATGCAAGGTCGAAGGCCTCTATCTTTCTTTTTTAAAAAGAAAAATCCAGAGGCCACTGCTGAAGTGGAGGGTCTAATGAATCCCTGCTTTAAAGTTTCATTTATATATTCTTCCATTGCCTTCTCCTCCTCTTGCATTAAAGGGTAGACTCTGGCTTTTGGCAGGGGGGGGGGGGGGCTCAATCAAGTCAATAGCACGGTCATAAGGATGATGAGGGGGACATTTTGTGGCATTCTTTTTACTAAAAACTTCTAATAAATCAGAATATTCAGACGGGATCAGTTTCTCTAGTTCTACTTCTGGACTCTCTACAGAAGTAGATCTCAAATAGATTTTGGGTTGTTCTAGGCAGTTGTTCCTGCAGAACTCCGACCATACCATTATGGTTCTTTTTGACCAGGAGATCTGAGGATTATGTTTCTCTAACCATGGCAGTCCTAAGACCAATGGAATTTCAGAAGATTCGAGAATTAAAAATGACAAGGTTTTGGAATGTAGACAACTAGTCTGCAATTTTAATGGTTTAGTGACGTGAGTAATTGGTTTTCAACCGAGTGGTCCCCCCATCTAAGGTTGAAACGGAGAGAGGTCTTTGAAGAGGTTTCACTTCAACTTGGAGTTGTTGAGCCAACTTGTTGTGGATGAAGTTTTCCTCCGCACCGGAATCAATCAGAGCTGAAACAACAAAAGAGAGATCTCTGTAGTGCAGAATAACGAGTATGAGGAATGACTTCTTAACTAATTCTTCAGTCACGAAACTCACCGCATTAGCGCATGGGGTATACTCCATGCGCTTTCCTTGAGTAGATGCAGAAACTTTATGTGGACGGATCTGACAATCGCGCAGGTAGTGTCCAGAATCTCCACAATACATGCATAATGCAGTGCATACATGCAGTGGTCTGATAGATCAGGCTGTGGTCTAACTTGGTTGGAGTAATTGGTGGTGCGAGACCGGGGTTTATGTCTGCTGAGTAATTGATCTAATTTAATAGATATGGAGATGACTGACTCAAGAGAAAGTTTGTCGTCTTGGCAGGCTAACTCTGTCAAAATGCTAGGATTGAGTCCATTACGAAAGGCTACGAGCAGCGCTGGTTCATTCCACCCACTGTCAGCTGCTAAGGTGCGAAATTCTAATGAATATTCGGCCACGGAACAATTTCCCTGTTTCAGTTTTGACAACATCTCCCCACTAGTGCTACCATCATGGGGATGGTTAAAAACTGCCTTAAACTCCTTGATAAACAGTTCATAAGCACGTTCACTGACATGGGGCCAACAACAGTAGCAGCCACTCAAGGGCCTTACCGGAGAGACAGAATTATCAAAGAAAACAGAGCCCTAGAGCAAGAAACTGCTACACTTATTAGGAGAACCATCAAACTTATCAGGTTTGCTCACAGGAAGTATGTTCGATGGATTACTTACCGCGGCACGGTGGCGCAGCAGGTATTGTCGCAGTCACACAGCTCCAGGGACCTGGAGGTTGTGGGTTCGATTCCCGCTCCGGCTGAATGAGTTGGTGTGTTCTCCGTGGGTGTTCTCCAGGTTTCCTCCCACAGTCCAAAAACACACATTGGTAGGTTGATTGGCGACTCAAAAGTGTCCGTAAGTGTGAGTGTGAGGACTGGCGCCCCCTCCAGGGTGTATTCCCGCCTTGCGCCCAATGATTCCAGGTGGTCTCTGGACCCACCGCGACCCTGAATTGGATAAGCAGTTACAGATAATGGATGGATGGATTATTTACCGTGTCAGCAGGTGGAGTATTCAAAGGTTGGCTTACAGTCCCAGTTTGTAATTGGTTTGTGAGTCCTTTGATGTCCATTATAAGTTGAGCGAGTTGTGTTTGCTGATGTCCTTGCTGCTGAGCTAACTCGCTAACTGTTTGATTCACTCCGGAGAGTAGTTGTTGGTGTTGACCAAGTAATTGACCTTGGTTGTGTAGCGCTTGCTTGAAAACCTCTAAGTCTGCCATCTGAACAGTAAGGGCGAAGTATCCTGTAACAATCTCAGACTGGAACAGACGCGTGCAGAAGAGGTTTAAACGTTTATTAACAACAACGACAATCCAACAGAGTAGTCTCGGACGTGCAGAGGGTAAACACACCAGCAAACAGGAACACGGAGGCAAAACGCAGTCGGAAACTCGAGACGCAGTCCTAATAGTCGAAACCAAAAAAAGATATCAAAGTACAATAGGCAAAACCGTAGTCAGAAAAACAATAGATCAAAACCAGAATAGACAGATAATCAAAACACTCAGTATGCTCTAGGAACAGGGATGATACTTCGCAAAGGACTCTAGGACGGTGGGAGTTTATAAAGGGTCTAACGCAGGTGCACTCCATCAGTACCCTGGGGAGCTGGATCTGTGATAGGCCGGTGCGGTGGTTTGAGAAGGCATGTGACTGACAGGGGAGTTCTGGGAAGTGGAGTTTTCGGGTTCAGGATATGAAGTCTGTTCTCTAGAAAGCATGACATCCGGAGTAAATTAATCAACTCAGGATCTGCTTTGTAGTTCTTTTGTAGTTCCAGCTGTCTCAAACTTTCAAAAACTTTACAAATGTTTGCTGTTATTTTACTCTATCTCTGGTCATGGAGATTGTTAGTAATCACAGGCCACAACACTAAACAGAGATCCACTCCAGGATGGATATTTATCAAAGAAGGACACGAAGGCTGTAGCACTGCTGTCACAGATGCCAGTGATTCAACTTCACATTTCCTTAATCACTGATGACATACCCAGGTCACATTACGATTTAGTTGAATAAATATATTACATAATGCTCCTTTAAGTATTTAGTGTAGAATCACTATCTGTGAGGAGTGTGGTGTGTTCTCCCTGAGTCTGCATGGGTTTCCTCTGGGTGATTGTCTGTGAGGAGTGTGGTGTGTTCTCCCTGTGTCTTCGTGGGCTTCCTCCAGATGACTGTCTGTGAATAGTGTGGTGTGTTCTCCCTATGTCTGCGTGGGCTTCCTCCAGATGACTGTCTGTGAATAGTGTGGTGTGTTCTCATTGTGTCTGTGTGGGTTTCCTCCGGGTGACTGTCTGTGAGGAGTGTGGTGTGTTCTCTCTGTGTCTGCATGGGTTTCCTCCGGGTGACTGTCTGTGAGGAGTGTGGTGTGTTCTCCCTGTGTCTGCGTGGGTTTCCTCCGGGTGACTGTCTGTGAGGAGTGTGGTGTGTTCTACCTGTGTCTGCGTGGGCTTCCTCCGGATGACTGTCTGTGAGGAGTGTGGTGTGTTCTACCTGTGTCTGCGTGGGTTTCCTCCGGGTGACTGTCTGTGAGGAGTGTTGTGTGTTCTCTCTGTGTCTGCGTGGGTAATCTTCACTTATTATACAGCAAAAGTAGCTAGAATTAACTATTATTAATGAATTATGCTCATTGACCCGCCGTGGGTTCTTGACTCTGAAATGGAATCCGAACTAGAAGTTATAATTCCATACAAGAAAGGTGCACACACAAACAAATAACCAAGGATTGGTTTTATCACACAACTGGTTTATTAATAATAATATCAAATAATGAATATTGATTAGACATTCATATAAAATGGATTACAGCGATATATGAGGGAACAGGGAGATTAATATATGAGGGAATTTCTCTATGATAATTATTGTCCTAAGTTCTAAGAAAGGCTATTGTTTATCCCAGCAAACTTTCAGTACCAACCCCTGAGCCATGAGAGACATGAAACCATGTGACCTTACTTATCCGGAGATGAACGGGGAGCATGTTGCTGACGGTGCCTTCCGGCACGACTTCCTGGAGAATTGCAGACGCGGGCCTTGTAGGTTGCAACCGCGGGCGTTCATTTTCTCCCGAGGCTTTCAGATGCAGCCATCAGAGCTGGTGGTGTTCTGAAGGTCTCTGTGGGGATTCTTCGTCATCACTGATCTGCTGCCTTGTGAGAGAGAGACACATCCATGCAGGTCTCTCCTGGGCAGGTTTCCGCATCTCATTAGATCATTCTGAGGGTGCGTGCAGCAGTCCTCTTCGTGGCGTTGTCGTCGTTTGGAGGGTCAGAGGTCTAAGGTTTCCTTCATGCTCTGGGTGTGGCATTGAAATTTTGCAAGGGTTAAACTATAGCTTTTCTTAATCTGTAGTTTCTATCTGGACCATGCTTTAAAGGTCCAAGACTATTTAAGAAAGCCATGAGTCTGACGCCTGCAGAGTCATTTCCAAAACTCAGGTCATTTTACTCTTTTAGCCTTGAAAAAGCTAAAAGAGACAATGCCCCAATTGTCTGGAGCCTTGAAGTGAAGAGTCGAACATTGGAGAACAAGGGGCAGAAGCCCAAACAGCTTAAAAGCTCAAAAACTTGAAAAAGCTCAAAAGCTGGAAAATCTCAGAAAAGCTTGTGTCATTTGGCGCCACAGGTTTTTAACCAGAGTTTAGAAAACCTGCCCCGAATACCTGATTCGTCCTCAATGAGGGAGAATTGGAGCCTTTCTTGCTCCTGATTGGCTGTTTCCTGTACCTTGGGAGTGGCATCACATAGAATTTATGACACTTGACAAGACAAAGACGTGACCATCCCTGAGTGAATACTTTGCAATATAAAAGATCATATGTTAACACAAAGTAATATAATTAAGAAAAAGATAACCATGTTCTATATAATTATTAACCAACTAAACACATAGTATGTGACTACCTTGGTTCTACATAAATTCATATAAACAAAAATGACTTTAAACACATGTAAATTAGATCCACCTGTTTTGATTGTCAAAACGGGATTAATTTCAAACTGTAGTGCCCATATACAACTTGTTTTCCATGTAAAAACTTTGGGATGTTTGAGTCTTTTAGAGTTAACAGTCTTTAAAAAGGTGTCCTTTAAAGAGGGCATTGTTGGTTTCAATCAAGATTGAGTCTCTGTGTCTCTCTGCATTCTTTTCTTGACCCTGGGGGTCCTTAAGTCATAAAAAAGGGTCTTTGGAGGGGGTTTTATGGGCCTGCTATGGAGGTTTATCTCACCTTACGATCTTGGTTAGAGATGTCTCTGAAAACTAGCAAAAGCTTGGGTATTTAAAATCACATCTTCAGAAAGTCAAAATTTCTTATTAGAAATTAATACACATTCATCATATCCACTACATATCCCCCCTTTCAGATCATGCTTTCTTTCTAGAAGCATTGAGCTGATAATGCAGAGATGAATGTGAATAGCAAGGTCAGTGGGATCATTCATTCATACACTCAGGGTTGATACCTTTCTGGGATAATTTAATATGAGAATAAACCTTTATTGGACTTGATCAAATATGCTGGTATGAGTTTTCCTCTTACTTTAAAAGTGTCGGTTAACTAGGAAATATTATTGTTATCAAAGGAAATGTTCAAGGGTAGTTAGTCATGCAAATACTTAAAAACATATCTTTGCCTTAGTGATAATTACTGGATAAGCAGGGTGTTCCTCTATAGTTAAGCTAACTACTAAGAACTCTGATTTAACATGACTAGTGGGCATAGGCCTGTTAGGCATTGAATGTGAGCATTATCACCTTAGATTGCTGAAGAAGCAAAGAAAAATATGTTTTCCAGAGGAAATTTCATCTTCAGAAAGTCAAAATTTCTTATTAGAAATTAATACACATTCATCATATCCACTACAGTGGGTTTCCTCCGGGTGACTGTCTGTGAGGAGTGTGGTGTGTTCTCCATGTGTCTGCGTAGGTTTCCTCCCGGTAACTGTCTGTGAGGAGTGTGGTGTGTTCTACCTGTGTTTGTGTGGGCTTCCTCCGGATGACTGTCTGTGAATAGTGTGGTGTGTTCTCTCTGTGTCTGCGTGGGTTTCCTCCGGGTGACTGTGAGGAGTGTGGTGTGTTCTCTCTGTGTCTGTGTGGTTTTCCTCCAGGTGACTGTCTGTGAGGAATGTGGTGTGTTCTCTTTGTGTCTGCGTGGGTTTCCTCCGGGTGACTGTCTGTGAGGAGTGTGGTGTGTTCTACCTGTGTCTGCGTGGGTTTCCTCCGGGTGACTGTCTGTGAGGAGTGTGGTGTTTTCGCTCTGTCTCTGCATGGGTTTCGTCCGGGTGACTGTCTGTGAGGAGTGTGGTGTGTTCTCCCTGTGTCTGTGTGGGGTTCCTCCGGGTGACTGTCTGTGAGGAGTGTGGTGTGTTCTCTCTGTGTCTGCGTGGTGCTCCGGTTTCCTCCCACGCTCCAAAAACACACGTTGGTAGGTGAATCGGAGACTCAAAAGTGTCTGTAGATGTGAGTGTGTGCGTGAATGTGTGAGTGTGTGTCGACTTGTGAAGGACTGGCACCTCCTCCAGGGTGTGTTCCCGCCTTGTGCCCAGTGATTCTGGGTAGACTCCGGACCCACCGCTGCCCTGAACTGGATAAGGGTTACAGACAATGAATGAATGTTTTGTAAAGCCATTTACCAACCGTATTATACCTTTATTCTGAAAATGGGTCTTTACAGTGAATTTAATGCATTGTGCAGGCCACATGATAAGGACAGTGTGAGGGTGTGGAGATGCACAACATTTCCCATAAGGCCATGTATCTAGAAAGGCACTCATTGTTCTGTTGTATTTGTTTGTTTTTGAATAGGTTGATTCGGTTATGTTTTTTTAATTTTTGTAGTTTTTTGATGATTTATGTAAATATTTATTTTGCCAAATTGAGACTCATTTTCCCCACATTTTCTTGTGTTTGGGCATGCACTCTTTTAAACTATACAGTATTCAATGTGAAAGCATGCATTCAGTGATGGAGAGGCTTGTACACTGAGGTGTATTCAAGGAAAAGCAGGTGTAGCTGACTAAGAATATCAATACTGGACATGATCAGACAAGAATTGTCTGCAAGGCTGACCCTTGGATGATTCTTGTCAGCAAGGGCAGTCTGTCGGCATTAACAAAGAGATAGAATGTGAAAGTACACGTGAGAATTCAGCAGTGCAAAAACCAAAGACACCATTCTACAAAGATGTGGGTTGAGATATGGTCAGATAAGTCCTTCTACACCATGCTCCCCACAAGGCATGCAACAAGACAAAAGGTTCAGGCCTAAAGTCTACTGCATCTTTTAAACAGCAGACGAGCATTTCATAGGCATGGTTTGGGACCACTCATCCCCTTAAAGTAATCACTATAAATAAGTATACACCCAATTCTGAGTGATAGCCTTAAGCTTGTGATGATGCATTTCTCTCCTGATGGCCATGGCTCTTCCAGGACAATCGTGGCTGAAGTCGAAATATGGAGACGGACAAGTCCTTCACTTATGCAGACCCAGCTGAATGCGAAATCCCATCGAATTCTGAGTTGTTTCAGAAAGAAATGAATCCCTGGCCATATTTAAGGGACCACTTTGACTTCAAGTGCAAGAAAGGCCCCATCTGTATAACGCAGTGTGAGCTGTGTTTACCGAGAGAAACAGCAGCTCATGAAAACCCAACATCAAAATCATGCAGAGCATGTACAGGTTAAATAACAGTAAAAATAGTTTTACTGTTGGGTTGGGAGTAAAAAATAAGTTTTCCTATTTTAGTAAGTGGCTCAAATTTGCATAAAATACATCAGTGTGTGTTGGCTGGTGTTGAACTGTTACCTCTATTGGCCTTTGTGTTACGACTCGATCTGCAACAATTCATTTTATTTATATTCCACTCTTTCGTATTTTCTGTATGTATTAACATACGTCACTGAACATTTTTGCACTTTTCTCTATTTGAGGTTTTATAGCTCTGTATTTAAAAGCAACTGCCTGCTATGACAACTTAATTTCCCTCAAATGATTCATAACATTCATAAGATCTAGCTAGCAACCTGCTGGTAACGTTTTTTTAATATATACACACACACACAGTACAGTGCAGAAGTCTTAGACCCCTGAGATAGTGATATATATTTAAACTAAAGCCTCCTCAGTGAGTGTGGGGCTGGTATAAAGTTCTATATAATCACAGTAAACACAGACTAATAATAATATAAAACACATCAGAAATATAAGATAATGTTTCTCTATAAAGCAGTAGGTGAGAGTGAGTTTGAAGAACAGTGTTTTGTTCAGATTCTTCTTATTATTTAAAATCATTATTAATTCACCACTAAAACTAGGCACTGGATGATCACCTCAAATAATACAGACTCCACGAGGAGAGACTTGGACAAAGTTAAACACATTCACACACAGAGGATCACACTGGAGGAATGTGATTGGGTTTATTCTAATGTTGGGGGGTATTTGTTGTTTGTTTGTTTGTTATTTAGCAAATAAACACTTACTGCCCAGATGAATAGATTTTTAAATCATAATCTCTGGTGCCTAACACTTTTGCACAGTACAGTGTATATATATACATATATATATGTGTGTGTGTGTGTGTGTGTGTGTGTGTGTGTGTGTGTGTTGTTTTGAAGTGGGTATGTAGGAAGTACATATCATAAGTAGATATATTACCCATAGTACACTCAGCAGTCTTCCAGCTCACAAGAAGAGGACTGTGAACTAGAAGAAAGCTGAACGCTGTCTGTTGTGGGTAACACACTGATTAGGCTTAAGAACCTCATAGATACCCACTTCAGAAAAACTGAAATATCCCTTTAATAGGAATATGATGTTGAACAGACATAACTTCAACTATTTTAATAGTCACGTTCATATCTGGGACAGCACCGTGGAGCAGCAGGTAGTGTCTCTGTCACAGCTCCAGGGTCCTGGAGGTTGTGGGTTCGAGTCCTGCTCCGGGTGACTGTCTGTGAGGAGTGTGGTGTGTTCTCCCTGTGTCTGTGTGGGTTTCCTCCGGGTGACTGTCTGTGAGGAGTGTGGTGTGTTCTCCCTGTGTCTGCGTGGGTTTCCTCAGGGTGACTGTCTGTGAGGAGTGTGGTGTGTTCTACCTGTGTCTGTGTGGGTTTCCTCCGGGTGCTCCGGTTTCCTCCCACGCTCCAAAAACACACATTGGTTGGTGGATTGGCGCTCAAAAGTGTACGTAGGTGTGAGTGTGTGAGTGAATATGTGAGTGTGTGTCGCCCTGTGAAGGACTGGCACCCCCTTCAGGGTGTTTTCCTGCCTTGCGTCCAATAATTCCGGTGAGGCTCCAGAACCACCGCTGCCCTGAACTGGATAAGGGTTACAGACAATGAATGAATGCTCATATCTCTCCATGCCCCTTGTCCTTTTTGTGCTACAAAGCAGAGACCATATGGCACTGAGTTTAGCTGAGAACTGTAGTCTGTAGTCAGGCTTGTGCACATAAGTGTCACATATATATAACTTTAATAACTTTAGTCCTCAGTCAGTAGAGGAGCTATTCTCCCTACATAGTGCATGTAACAGGTAACTAACAATACACACAGTAATCAGACATATCATTTGACAGGGAAACTGGACACTTAAAGCTCACTGAAAATGATCTTCGACATACAATGCCCTATATGAGTGCACCAAACATTATTTTATGATCGACTGCGCCCTACAGAGGGGGACATTTGGGATACGGCCTCGGCTTCGCTGCAGCATG
Source organism: Hoplias malabaricus (assembly GCF_029633855.1). Classification (NCBI taxonomy): domain Eukaryota; kingdom Metazoa; phylum Chordata; class Actinopteri; order Characiformes; family Erythrinidae; genus Hoplias; species Hoplias malabaricus. The sequence continues at coordinate 37,201,517 of NC_089811.1, read as the reverse complement.
GAAACCTCTCACGGTTCACGCACTTTCAGACAGGAACTACTTCATTAAACTTTAAGCCAAACCAGAGGAATAATTTAGGCAGACTGTCTCTATAAAACATTATCCTCCAAATATCTGTTAAACTCTGCCAATGGCCGGTGGGGTCAGATTATTTACGCTGTTACAGGGGGCACAGAAAATGTGTCTTGTGTCTGTAGTCTCTTACACACTTAAACACAACACGGGTGAAATAACATGATTACTGAAGCTTGTGATTCTGTTTATGAATAACTCACTCAGATTCTGACAAAGGAGCAGAGATAATGCAATGGAGACTGACGTGCTAACAGTTTTTCATTAGATGCTATGACAAAAATGCTAATGTAGTTAACTGATTTTAACAGTCTTTTCTCATTAACTACACAGTGTGATGCTTTACCCCCGCTGACTTAGAGAGGAGGTGGGTTTCTGGGCCTCTGGGAGTGTAAAATTCAGAGAGGAGCTGGAGTTTTTCAGTTTTTTCCATTTGTTAACATTAGTGCTGTGCTCTGAAACCAGTCCCCGTTATGGCACTACGAGTCAAACATTACATCACTGCAATCCATGGATTCTTTGCATAAACTTGTTTGGGATCTCTGCTTGTAGACCACAGGCCAATTAACACTATGAACTTGTAGCTGCAGCTACAGATGTTGAAAATAAATGAATAGTGGTGAGGAGCCCTGACTAATCTGTCTTTACAGAGGCAGTTAGCAGGCTTTTGGAGGAGCATCACATGTTCTGTCGACAGGCATTTGATATCACACTGACGTCTTTCTCTTTGACTGCACTGAGACGTCTCCACACTGACAGCTCAGAGAGGTTAGACACTGCTTTTTCTAGCGCCTTATTCCAGAGCATGACATCCTGTCACTCTGCAGAGGACAGGATATACTCCGAGCACACTCCTGCTGACACTGAGAGACTCATAAATTAATCAGCTGCAGAAGAATAAGCTTGTCCCATTATTAAAGAAAAGTGGAATATATTTTTAAATTCTGAATTGTTCTCATGCAGCAAAAATCTGCCTGAATCATTGAATTCAATGGCACTCAATAATGAATTATAACCTCTGTATGCAGAATTATTCATAGTAATATTTATCTATGTCTCAGTTCACAAACTGGTGAATCAGTGAACAATAGATACCTTACAATACAACAATCATTGCTCCATGTTGCTGCCTTCCTTTGGCATTCTCTTTCTTTTTATTCTTTCTTCGTTATACCTCTTTCTTTATATTATTTTCCACCTTTTTCCATGATTCTATTTCTCTGCTCTCTCTTTTCATCTCAGTCCTCTTAACACCCTTTGCTCATACACCACCCAGCCCCACCCCACCTCTCTCTACCTGCCCGCTGGTCTGTTGTGTATGTGCTGGGCAGAGATAAAGGGATTTTTGAAAAGACAGAAAAACAGAGGATTTATCTTGTGTGTGTGTGTGTGTGTGTGTGTGTGTGTGTGTGTGTGTGTGTGTGTGTGAGAGAGAGAGAGAGAGAGAGAGAGAGAGAGAAAATGTCTTTGAGAAGACAAGCAATTAAGCTGAAATGACGTTAGGATTCTGAGCAATTGATCAGTTCATACTCATCTCTCTCTCTCTCTCTGTCTCTCTCTCTGTCTCTCTCTCTCATCTCTCTGTCTCTCTCTCGCTCTCTCTCTCTCTCTCTCTCTCTTTTCAGATTAAGAGTTTTTACACAGAAAGAAGAGTTTATCTCTCGCTCTGACCCTGAAATGGGGGCTGGGCGAGTGAAAGAGGAAAAAAAGAAATGGGAAAAACACAGAAAAAAATTGGAAGTTGATGGAAAGAAAAGGATAAATGGAAAACGATAGAGGGAGTGAGAAGCAGAAAGAGTGAGAGAGATACAGACCTTGAAAAGGGAGAGAGTGAAAGTGAATATGAGGCTATACTCTCTACAGGACATGAAGTCATTAAGATCGCGCCTGACCTGCAGCACAACTGGGAAAAGCATTTTCACTCAGGACTGGGGCCTGCGATTGAAAAGTTTTAATGAGAAGGAAACGGAGAGAGAAACGAGCGAACATCAGCACTTTGTCATTTCTGCTTCTGTCCTCCTTCATGAGAAATAACTGAATAAAGAGCAGCTGAATATCTGTCTCTGCTCAATTTATTACTTTAATATCGCTCTGAAACTGCATTCATCCTCACAGCAGCATTCATCCACACAGCACAGGTTCCACACACAGCACAGGTTCCACACACAGCACAGGTTACACAGCACAGGTTCCACACACAGCAGAGGTTCCACACACAGCACAGGTTCCACACAGCACAGGTTCCACACACCGCACAGGTTCCACACACAGCACAGGTTCCACACACAGCACAGGTTACACAGCACAGGTTCCACACACAGCAGAGGTTCCACACACAGCACAGGTTCCACACAGCACAGGTTCCACACACCGCACAGGTTCCACACACAGCACAGGTTCCACACACAGCACAGGTTCCACAGCACAGGTTCCACACACAGCAGAGGTTCCACACACCGCACAGGTTTCACACAGCACAGGTTCCACACAGCACAGGTTCCACACCCAGCACAGGTTCCACACAGCACAGGTTCCACACACAGCACAGGTTCCACACATAGCACAGGTTCCACACATAGCACAGGTTCCACACACAGCACAGGTTACACACCGCACAGGTTCCACACATAGCACAAGTTCCACACAGCACAGGTTCCACACAGCACAGGTTCCACACACAGCACAGGTTCCACACAGCACAGGTTCCACACACAGCACAGGTTCCACACAGCACAGGTTACACACATAGCACAGGTTCCACACAGCACAGGTTCCACACACAGCACAGGTTCCACACACAGCACAGGTTACACACAGCAAAGGTTCCACACACAGCAGAGGTTCCACACATAGCACAGGTTCCACACACAGCACAGGTTACACACAGCACAGGTTAAACACAGCACAGGTTCCACACAGCACAGGTTCCACACACAGCACAGGTTCCACACATAGCACAGGTTCCACACACAGCACAGGTTACACACAGCAGAGGTTAAACACAGCACAGGTTCCACACAGCACAGGTTCCACACACAGCACAGGTTCCACACAGCACAGGTTCCACACACAGCACAAGTTCCACACACAGCACAGGTTCCACACAGCACAGGTTCCACACAGCACAGGTTCTACACCCAGCACAGGTTCCACACAGCACAGGTTCTACACACAGCACAGGTTCCACACACAGCACAGGTTCCACACAGCACAATTTCTATACAGCACAGGTCCTACACACAGCACAGGTTCCACACACAGCACAGGTTCCACACAGCACAGGTTCCACACACAGCACAGGTTACACACAGCACAGGTTCTACACAGTACAGGTTCTACACACAGCACAGGTTCTACACACAGCACAGGTTACACACAGCACAGGTTCTACACAGTACAGGTTCTACACACAGCACTGGTTCTACACAGCACAGGTTCTACACACAGCACAGGTTCCACACACAGCACAGGTTCCATACGAAACAGGTTCCACACACAGCACAGGTTCCACACAGCACAGGTTCCACACAGCACAGGTTAAACACAGCAGAGGTTAAACACACACAGCACAGGTTCCACACAGCACAGGTTCTACACAGCACAGGTTCTACACAGTACAGGTTCTACACACAGCACAGGTTCTACACAGCACAGGTTCTACACACAGCACAGGTTCCACACACAGCACAGGTTCCACACTGCACAGGTTCTACACAGCACAGGTTCTACACACAGCACAGGTTCCACACAGCACAGGTTCCACACTGCACAGGTTCTACACAGCACAGGTTCTACACACAGCACATGTTCCACACTGCACAGGTTCTACACAGCACAGGTTCCACACAGCACAGGTTCTACACAGCACAGGTTCTACACACAGCACATGTTCCACACACAGAACAAGTTCCACACACAGCACAGGTTCCACACACAGCACAGGTTCCACATAGCACAGGTTCTACATAGCACAGGTTCCACACAGCACAGGTTCTACACAGCACAGGTTCTACATAGTGTTAATTCACACCCATTAATAACCCTTTAATAATCTAAATATTTAAAACAGAATATCACGCTTCCAGACCATATTTACGGGTCAAATTTAAAGGAACTTTCAGGCAATGATTCTGTTTCTAATTATAAATGAGCCCTGGTGACTGGAGAGGGTCAGAGATTCTGTACTAAACCTACTTTAAACATGACCGCCCCCAAGTGGATGACCTGGTCTGTGAAGCATTAAAGGGTTCATTCAGGAAACACAAAGCTCTTTGATTCTTCATCTCCTCTTAGTTGTGCTTAATACACAAGTGAAATGATGTTAAATAGTAAACATTTCATTACTTTGTTTTTCTACATTTTTCTGCTGAAAAACCCCACTGCATTTTTATAGACAGTAACTGCAGTAGAACACAGTGCAATTACATTCCCTACATTCTAACTAAACGTCCTGGACACTCTGACTCTCACAAAGTCCACTTTTATCTTTGACATTTCCTCTCTTCCTCTTATTCTTTCTCTCTTTACATCTTTTTTTCAAATCTGTGTCTTTCTCTTGAAATATTCCTTAAGTTACAATTTTGTTTTTCATTTTATTTTGAATGAGTGCAGCTTAACAGAATGTTATTTAAATTTAATCTAATGAGCATTAAACCCCTGGAGCTGAAGAGGTGCTTTTGGGTTTATACACTTGCTCTCTCTCTCTCTCTCTCTCTCTCTCTTTCTCTCTCTCTCTCTCTCTCTCTCTCTCTCTCTCTCTCTCTCTCTCTCTTTCACACACACACACACACACACACTCTAGAATCACACTAGAAAAACAAAATACCAGATGTTTGTGAAATTCCGCCTGGACATTTTTTTAAGTCTAAAAAAGAGGACATGTCCGGGTAAATGTCTGGTCACCCTAGGGTGTATACGTTCATGAAGACATTCCCACAAAGACAGGAGCAGAGTCCTGGGTCTGTGTGTGTGTTTGAACTCCAAAAACACAGTGATATAAACCTGTGTGTGTTTGTGTGAGTGAGATGCACCTGTAGCGAAATGATGAATTTCACATCACATTAAATGAGACAGTGGCAGGCGATTACATATCCCAGCAGCCAAATCAGAACTGAATCTGCTGCACACCTGTCGCTAATCCATACACACACACACACACACACACACACACACACACACACACACACGCACATGCACAAAGACAAGCTGTGTCTTTGCTTGATACACTCATTCAAACCTGAATCTTTGCTGCAAGAAGCAGTCATTGGTAGTTGCTAATTTACCAGTGTCATCTGCCATTCCTCCAGCTTGTGGTAAGCCAGGGTTTACTGCCACTAATGGTTTTTACTGTCTTTCAACGAAGGACTGATAGCACCAAGTCGTGGCAGCTGACCATCAGTCAGTGGCAGCTACTAATGACAACACTTGTCTCAGTCATTGGCAGCTGGTAGTTACTCAGTGGAAGCTACCACTGACCAATCAGAGGCTAGAATCACTGACAGCTGACTCTATGTCCTGTCCTGTTAGCAGCCAGTTAACAATTACAAAATATAACTCTCATTATAGTCTTTACCTTGTTACACTAATTTAATTCAGTAATTGCTCAAAAAACAATGCAGATTGCCATGGAGTTACCAGGGCTCTTCTGTGGATCTTAGGCAGTGAATGGGTTAATGTAATAGCAGAGAGGCAGAGCTGCAGGTTTGTTCCTTTGCTCGATCCTTCTGTGTCTAAAAAGTGCATGACGCACACGTACACTCCTCTGGATGAAAACATTTGAAATACAGTCGAACCCACTCACTGCTGAAGAAACATAGCAATTATTGCTCACAAATAAATGAAAGAAACGCAGCAGCAAAAAGCCTCTACTTAAAATGTCTCTGCCTGCTGTGGGTTTCCAGAACGAGCACATATTTAAACACGCTGCTTTCCTCTGATTATGGATCACCTCTGTGGATTAGAGAGGCATTTATATTTAATCATTCATTTAAAATATTTCCCCCCTCAGTGGACCTCCTCCTTCCGCTCAACACCAATCAAATCAGACCTCAGCGTTTCTGAAGGTTTCTGCTGATTAACAGAATCACACGGGCGGCATTTGCATTCAGAAAATAATTAACAGCTTAAAGTTGAACAATTTCATTAAAACATGTGCCAAAACTTACAAAATATCAATATAAATCTGAACATCTGAAAAGAGTCTTTCAGGGACAGAGATCACAATTCATCTCAGGCTTAATGTCATGCTCATTCAAGTAGAACATTAGACTCATTTCCACAAATGTTTTATCACATCATCTGTGCTGTTACTGTGACCGTGCAGCAGAGGAATTCATTTGTTTTGGTCAGGATTGCTGTGGTGTTATGGCACGGGGGGCCTTTTCCCCTTCTGTTCAGAGGATGCAAGTCTCTCGTGTGCTGCCAGTCACACTGTAAAGTGGGGTGATGTTGTGGTGGATCATTGTCATTGTGCACTGTAACTTTTATTCTCACTTTAGCTCTGTTCAGTAATTCACTTCAGGTACAACACACTTAACACTAATTTACAAACATGCAACACACATCCTTTCTTTTAAGAGAGGAATCTTAGTAAGTCACTGCCTCGATGAATTACGGCATGCATTGTGCCATCGAGTGTACCCCGTCTGTACCTCACAGTTCTCTTTGTGTCCTGAGGCAGATTTATCAACAAAATGGCCAACACTGTGAACTATTTCTTTATTAGGGAGTGAATCCAAACACAGTTTTCTCTGTAACAACAACAACAACAACAACAACAACAACAATAATAATAATAAAAGAATTCATTTCATTTACATAGAGCCTTTTCACCCAGCTCAGCTTTATTTTATAATCAAATAGTGGCACAGGTCGGTGAAAGGGACATTCATTCATTCTCTGTAACCGCTTATCCAATTCAGGGTCACGGTGGATCCAGAGCCTACCTGGAATCATTGGGCGCAAGGCGGGGAATACACCCTGGAGGGGGCGTCAGACACACACACATTCACTCACACACTCACACCTACGGACACTTTGGAGTCACCAATGCACCTACCAACGTGTGTTTTTGGACTGTGGGAGGAAACCGGAGCACCCGGAGGAAACCCACGCAGACACGGGGAGAACACACCACACTCCTCACAGACAGTCACCCGGAGGAAACCCACGCAGACACAGAGAGAACACACCACACTCCTCACAGACAGTCACCCGGAGGAAACCCACGCAGACACAGAGAAAACACAAAACACTCCTCACAGACAGTCACCCGGAGGAAACCCACGCAGACACAGGGAGAACACACCACACTCCTCACAGACAGTCACCCGGAGGAAATACCAAGCAGACACCGAGAGAACACACCAACTCCTCACAGACAGTCACCCGGAGGGAATTGAACCCACAACCTCCAGGTCCCTGGAGCTGTGTGACTGCGACACCTACCTGCTGCGCCACCGTGCCGCCCGGTGAAAGGGACATAAAAATCATATTTAGAACAAAGAACACAAAAGAGAAAACTTCAACAGGAGGAAAATAAAATAAACAAAACAAAAGGAAACAAAAGATGTAACACACCACTGGGAAATACAATGTGACATGACTCAGCCAGACAACTGCAGCATGACACGGAAAGGACAGAAAGAACAGGTGGGTGTTTAACTGAGGGCTGAAAGCTGAGATGGAGGAGATGCTACAAAGACTCTGCTGCAGCTTATTCCAGAATTTGAGGAACACAGCACTGAAATATCTGACACCCGTGGGCAGAGGAAACTTTGTTATCAAATGTAGGGAAGATCTGAGCGTGGCAGTAAGGGTAAGAGTGGAGTAACTGGCAATTACTGAGAGGGGAGACTGTGAAGAGCAGGAAAGGTTAAAAATAGGCTTTGTACTGAATATGGGCTTTTAATGGAACTACGTTTTATATTAAGGCATCATGTTATGTAATAAACAGTTTGAATTAAAGTCTTTTGAAGTGTGTTCTTTGAACTGAATGCACTCCTATAATCAATGAACTAATGGTGTCATTGACCACACACACAGACCTTTTCACACTGTGGCTACGGCTCATTATCTCAGTGTCAGATGAAGCTTTCAATGGCTACAGTTAATGAACCTATGCTGCTATTCTACATTGTTTTGGCTGATGAACACCATAAAGTTCAGATATTGCTTTAAATATATATATTTTTTATAATGTCAGACTATATAGAATACAGCTATAACATTAATGCAGCTGGAGATTTTAAACCCTGTGCTCACTCACTGTCCACTCCATGTGTGTTGTGTCTGATCAACTGGCACCAGCACAACACACACTAACACACCACCACCACGTCAGTGTCACTGCAGCGCTGAGAATGATCCACCACCACATCACACCTGCTCTGTGGGGGTCCTGAGGAGGTCCTGTGAGGACGGGGATGATGGGGGGTGGCCCTGACCATTGAGGAACTGTGAAGCGAATGGACACTGAGTGTAAAAACAAGGAGGTGCTTGTAATGTTATGGTCGATCGGTGTATGATATATACATAAACTAACCGTTGTTACTTTTTAGATGCATTTAGCAGCATTTTTAAAGCAACACTAGATGCATCACAACAATATTCTGTAAAACTGTAACTCTGCAGACAGACTTCACATAAAATGCAGTGATAAATGATTACAGACACTTTTACAGTTAAAGCTCAGAAGTCTTTGTATGTTATGATTCTTCTAAGACACAAAGGCTGTCAATTATCTGTTCATCTGTTGACCTGGATTCAGAAAACATTAGCTCATTCACTACTCACTCTGCCAGTCTAAAACACACTGAAACACAGTTGTCTGCATTAGACATCGTTCAGAACTGATTTTACTGTGTTTCTCTTGGAAAACACTGCCATTCAAAAGCCATTAGTGTAGTGAGAAGAAGAAGATGATGATGAGTAAGTGCAACCATCATGAATGAGATCTGAGCCTTTTTGGTTGAAGATGTTGCTGTGGTGTGTGTTTAGGGAGGATGGGCAGAGCCTGTTCTACACTAACAAGTATCATCTGGACTTTATGAAAAGAGAATATTTTTGTAAACCTGTCCTTTACCCTGAGCCTCTGAACTCACAGAGCAGCGCTGTGTTTATTTCTGTTTTACAGAAAGTCTGTTCACTGTTATTTGCAGTAACTTACAGTATTTTTTTTCAGAAATGCTGGACAAAGGCTGGATTGAGGAAAAAGGCCTTGTTCCCCCCAAAGCAGGAGAAACACGTTGTTACAGTAACATGGCCAAGCAGACCCTAGTATCCATGAAAACTGCAACAGTGCATCATTACTGACAACATAACGATCAGCAGTGTCCGCTCATTGATCTTCCATGCACTGGGCTGTCTTCTGAATAGATATCACCTACGGAAGAAGCAGCTTTACAGGGGACCATTTCAGCCCGACCCCGACCGAGTGAGACGAGGACACTGTGTATAGGTCCAAGTCCACTACACTGTCCTCTCACTGTGCAACACAATACTGAATACTTTATGTCTGTTCATAAAGTCATACCACACTGTTATATTTTGCTTTGTCTGTTTCAGAGAATAGTGGCTTGTGGCTGTGAGACAGAAATGAGTGTAGCTCCTGATGCTAGTCCATCCTCCAGAGAAAGAAGGGGGAGTTAGAACCCAGATGGAGGAAAGGTGCATTAGCAAATAGACATGAAGAATGTTAAACATGTCGCCATTGTAGCTGAGCATTGTGAATATTGATTATTCGTACAGACTATAAAGCTTAGGCACCTGAGACATTATTGCTTTTACTGGTGTTAGAAATGGTATATATATCACAGAGGGGGAAAAGGAAAGGGGTGAACACTCTGTTAGACAGTAACATGAGACCACGCATTCACCTACGGACACTTTTGAGTCTCCAATCCACCTACCAACATGTGTTTTTGGAGCTTGGGAGGAAACCGGAGCACCTGGAGGAAACCCACGCAGACACAGAGAGAACACACCACACTCCTCACAGACAGTCACCCGGAGGAAACCCACGCAGACACATGGAGAACACACCACACTCCTCACAGACAGTCACCCGGAGGAAACCCATGCAGACACAGGGAGAACACACCACACTCCTCACAGACAGTCACCCGGAGGAAACCCACACAGACACAGTGAGAACACACCACACTCCTCACAGACAGTCACCCGGAGGAAACCCACGCAGACACATGGAGAACACACCACACTCCTCACAGACAGTCACCCGGAGGAAACCCACACAGACACAGGGAGAACACACCACACTCCTCACACTCCCCACAACCTCTAGGAACCTGGAGCTGTGACAGAGACACTACTTGCTGCTCCACCGTGCCGCACCTATCTGCTTATAGACTTAATTAATTTCTTCTTATAACGGAGCACTGATGTATATATTAGAAATGGCTGTAAAGTCTGGTGAGTAAATAAAGGTGAAGGGATTCAAGACCAACATCCTGTGTTCCAACAAGTTGCCGTCACAGTGCTGCAGACTCCTCGCCCGACTCTACCCCTAAAAAACATCTCTCTTCGTTGCACTTTGCGGTGGATGAGGGGTGAGCTTTATCACATGGCTATAGAGCTTTCTGGAGTGAAGCGTGGGCTCTTTACATTAATGAAGCTGGCTTTAACCTTGACAAATCAAGGAGCAGGTGTTCAGAGAACACTGTGGCATCACCACGATCCCTGGGCAGCGTGGTGGCAGCATCACAATATGTACAGCCATTAGCCAGAATAGTGTCATTCATTGTCATGTCACTCTCAGTCCCTACAAGACTCCACACATCATCCCCTTCCTACAGACCATTCACAACATGTTTATTACTAATTATCAGGGAGGGGACCGGAGCCAGTCTTGATTATGGCCTGATAGCATTATTTTCCACTGGACTGATCTGGTACAAGTTTTGTACATCAACGTCAGCAATAATCTTCATTCCTAAATACTACAGAGAAGCTCTTTTTTCAATAAGCCATTGGAGAATATATTCTCACCCACCCCACCGAGGCCTACCCCTTCTCCAGGTGATAGAGGAGGCCTATGCTTACATTGGTTGTACAGCAAACCTGAGGTAGATACATCATTCAGGGTACTACCTCCGCGGCTGTCTGCTCACTAAGAAAGTGTTTGCTTTTTCAGAAAGACGATGCTGTGTGTTTCTTTTGCAAAAATGTGCCAGAGTTCCAGGAATTTTGTCTAAGCATTGGTAAAACAAAAAACTACAGTAATAACTACAGCCGGTACGGCAGGATATCATGTGACAAATGTCCCAGAAACAAAACGGATAATGTAATAAATGTTTCAGAAGAAGACTGTCCTAAAAAACAATAGTGTAAACCTCCATAGTCCCTCGTTATCTATGATTTATTACTCAGACACTCTTCTTGAAGGTCTCTCTCTCTCTCTCTCTCTCTCTCTCTCTCTCTCTGTGTGTGTGTGTGTGTGTGTCCATATGAATGGAAAACATGTACATGGTTTTGATGAGGATTAGAGCTTTAATTGTTTGTTTAATTACACAATGTTAAAGACACATAAGCAGGTTTATTATTTGTAAGAGTTAAAGCTTGGGAATATAACTTAAGACACAGGTGCTGCACGTGTTTACAGCTGTGTGCAACATTTGGACACCGCTGGCTACTTTACTGTGTGAATTTGACATTTTAATGAGTTAAATAAAGAGTAACTGTGCATTCAAGAATGTTTTAAGTGGCTTAATTTATTTGAGAAAACCCACACTAAAAAAGTGACACGTTTAATATATTTTTAGTCTTTTTTTATTTTATTTTTTATCTCAAGTGCTGCATGAAGTTAAATCCACTACATTCAAAGATATAGAGGTAAAGGTCTAAACCTTCACCTACGACTTCACCGCGACTATAATAACAACACGGGCTAGAGACGGGGACCCCACTAAGGGAGGAATACGGGCCGGTGTGTGAAGAGTTTGATTGGCTACGTCGCGGAGTGGGCGTGTCCAGAGCGAGTGCGGATTATTCCTGAATCCTGAGCTGAATTCCTGCCGTGAACTCCGCCAGCAGAGAACCAGCGCCTCTCTCCGCCGAACAGCAGCCCGAAACTACCCGGAAAACACGGTGAGGAAACCGCACCGAAAACTCCACACACTCTCCTCCGGCTGCTTTCCTCTTTGTGTCTGTTCTGAGGACGTTTCCTCATAAATTTAACCTTGTTTCGACTTTGTTTTCCCTCCTCCTCATCTCCAGATGTTGCGAAGTCTCGCCGTGCTGCTCTCGCTGGCCGTAGTATGCTGTCGTGCTGAGGTAAGTTCTTTTGAGAAAAGAATATCGTGCATGAGTTCGTTGTTTTAAAAGTAGACATAAGGGTAATGACCTACTTAAGCTTTTAAAGAAACCCTCTACGTTTGAAGTTGGCAGTAGTTGGACTCCTCCTTTGTCCTAAACTGTGATTAAACTGACCTCTCTCTGAAACAAAGACTCTCTGAGTCTTTAATCGTGATGTTTTTTCATTATTTTTTTTTTCATTATTCGTAATTTTACTGCACTGGGATTTCTCTATAAATAAATAAATGTGTAGAGTTCATCAATGTGGATCTATTTCCACTGTCTCTATGTTTTATTAACATAGCAGATAAATACTTTATATAATCTCTGGCCAACCATTCATTTCTAATTCCCTTCTAAGTTTATTGGACACACAGGACAAGTGCAGACATTTTGATCTCATGGATGTTGCGATCCTGACGATGGGCCGTGATAATAACCCCAGGCAGATAAAAATAAACACAACAGACTTGTAAACAAGCTGAGTGCTACAGTGATTGTGGTGATGTTGGTGATGATAATGAGAGTTGGAGTTTGGGAAGAAGTATAATCACAGCTGATAGATCTGAGCAGAGATGAGAACCTGAGAGAGTGGAGTGGTGCCCTGAGCCGCAGACCTACATGGGTGGGACCTAAATGTTACTGAGCAATGACAACATTATGTTGTCACACGGAAAACGTTACCAAGTTACGAAGGTCTACAAACATCAACAGAAAAAAGTACGTGAAAAATCACAAGGAATGAAACCATATGCTGCTTAGAGGGTCGGCCTCCGGGACTGAAGCAGAGTCCTGGGTTTAATCCCCACCTCGGATCACTGTCTGTGAGGAATTTGATGTTTTCTCCCTGCGCTCTGGTTTCTTTACGCAATCCAGAAACACATGTTGTTAGTTTGTTGTACTAGTTGTCCACAGTTTGAGTGACTGTGTGAGTGTTTGTGCCCTAGAAAGACTGGAACCTGTCCGGGATGTGTTCTTTCTTTCAGACCAAAGCTGATTTATTTGCACCCAGTGGTGGCCGAAAGAGAAACTGTGAGGTTCAGTGTATTTGCCGTAATGTGTCTATACTTCCGGCCACCAACGCCCACTATTCTACTACAGCACAAATGCTTCTTCGGCAAAATCACCTTATTGTTAGTTTTAGATGAGGGTTGTTTTGTTTGTTTTGAATTTATTGTGTGCTAAACTGTATTTATAGTTAAAGTAGATACAGTTATTCTATTAAATGTAAAGACATCTACAATTGATTTATTGAGCTTGTTGCCTTTTATGTGAAGATTTGTCAGACAGAGCTTTAACGACCCTGAGACACAACCAAACACAGTAAATTACCTTTACAACACGATTACTTACTGATAACGTGTAAGGAAAGTGAAACTAGCGCCAAAGCACAATTAAGAACACATGATTCATTCTAAAATCTAACTGTGCCCACATGCTGAGGTTATGTTGATGCTTTGAGGTTGTTTGGACCCTGTTCGGATCTTTTGGCATCGCACAGTTTATATTCTTCCTTTGAGATCAGCTTATTGTGTAATGGAAAAAAAACAACAATGAGCCTCTTTCTTTTTAAATCACATTTTCTTGGTTTACAAAGACTGTTGAACACTCAGATCCACTGCTTTATTGTTAGAGATGTTGCTTAGAGACTTTGGTTTCCACGACTACAGCACTAACATATTTTTATTTCCAATTGTAGCCGCCCCTGTCTCCATAGCTGCTGCAAGTCTGCCGCGATTGTGGGTCTTCTCCGGACCCTGTTCAGGACGACACAGTTAAGGGAAATGGCTGAATACATAATTTTTTCGTGCTGATGGAGAGAAGTGAGATTCAGAACTGAGTGATAGTTTGGTTAAGGCCATTTTTGGAAGCTCAGGACTCACTCCACAGGTTTTATGTATGAAACTGTGAAGGAAGTACGTTTGCCCCGACGCGACACCTGATAAAACATTCAAACTGAGACACAGACGTCTCTTAATGGCTGTTAATTCACCACTTAGCTCTCCTTTTCTTCCATACAGCCACACCTCAGCCTCCACTTTGGGCTTCCCAGAGTTCTTTGCTTATCCTGTTGGCAGTGCCTAGCCCTGTGGTAGCTCTGCAGCCTGTCAGATGTTGCGTCCCCCCAGGGGATGATGGGCTGCTTACACAGACATGCTCTTAAAGGGTGTCGGCTCAAATTAAACCCCACTACCTTTCCATCTGTGAGCTCTTCCACACACACACAAGTCCTGGCTGGAGAGAGAGATGTGTGGAGAACAGATGGAATGCCAGCAACAGGATAAAAAGATGAAAGACAAATTTTTCTGTGCTTGTTTACAACAATGTGTGTGTGTGTGTAAGTGATTTCATAAATGCAACAGACATCTGTGTAGAACAATGAAACCTTGTCAGCATGTTCAACAACATGAAAAAATTTCACAAGAAATTCCTAGCTTTAGATGCTTCTTAATGTATTCTAAATCATTTTTAAACATTTCTATTTTGCCATTTGACTCGAAATGTACACACAGTTTAAAACATACAGCTGTCAAATGTTTTAAAAAGGGTTTAAAATACCCCAAGAACTATATATAAATATTATCAGTATTACTTTTACGTGTGTGTTTTTTTGCATTCTTAAATGAAAAGGACACGTTTCAGCTCTGAGGTCACACACATACGAAGTCTGGACCCTGGGTGTTTTGTAAGGGTTTATTTCACGTAATGAAATTCAGTACACAGATTATAAGTTAGGTTATTATGCAGAAAGCCTTGCCTCTCAAGACCAACCCAATCAGCAGTTTCAGTTGACCCCTGTGGTTTGCCCATACACTTACAGGCCCTCTATATTTAGTTCTGTGCTACAGCACACAGAGAGGTTTTTACTTGTTGAGATACAATTGTAACTGGCTAATACATGGCATAGCTGTAACGTATATGTGGGTGATTATGAGGCCAGTTAGTGGATTTTTGTTGTAAAATGCAATCACAAAACGTATCTGTTTTTTTTTTCAGTTGAGACCGAAGATATAATTCCTAGCTTCATTAGCATTCTATAGCATTAAGTAGCCGAGCTGCTGTAGCTCAGCATTATGTCCATGTCCATATAATATTTACTTTAATCTACGAGCTCCATATTTTCCACATTTCTGCAAAACGTGTCTCACTTAAAGCTCGATTCTGGTCAGAGCCTTGCACATGTTGAGTGATTAAATTGGAAACCAGTCCAAAATCTGTCAAATAAGAGATGGCTATAGGTCTCCCAGAGCACAGAAAAATAGTTGTGTTTGCAGAAAAAAAAAACAGCTGACGGCTGAAATGACCAGGAATTCTCAAATGGCCCTGCGCTCCTTCTAACCCAGTTGGAAATATATCAAATTGGAATGAGTTGGATATTTCACACCAGTCACATGGGCACTAAGAGATGAAAGGCTGTCCAAGGCAAATAGTGAAAGGAGCACAGCGCAGGAGAGAATAGATCTGAGCTCTCGGCTGTTTTCTAAGAGGGTGGAATGACAAAGAGGGAAGATAATACTGTTATCTAAATCTGATCCTGATAGGACCTTACTGATAGAGGAATAGGGCCAGCCAGAGAGCAAAGGAGAGAAGGGAGAGAGAGATTGAAGGGGAAGAGCTGAGGCTCTATTAGTGTTGCTATTGAGAAGAGAGCCATTCCCAGATAGTGGAAGAAGCAGAGATATGAAGGAAAAAAACAAGATGAGGAGAGAGATAGGAGTGGGGGAGGGTGAGACAGGCTTGGTAGGGGGTATACCGAGAGGAGAGTGGTGGTATAGCTGTGGTGAGAGTTACTGAGATACAGGGAGGGTGAGAGAGCGAAAGAAAGAATGCACTGCATCTTTCCAGCGTCAGTGGAGCTGTGTTTCTGCAGAAGTTTAGTGCTAGTCTTTTGGAGATGAGTGATGTGCTCCCAGAATGCTCTTCTTCATTTAGACCCAATTAGCACGCACCCAGGAGCATAATACTAGCCTAAACAGAGCTGAATGTACAGAAGAAAACACTGAGTTTAAAGCTCAGCTGGGCAAAAGAAGATTTTAACACAGCTTTGTTTTTTAACCCAAATGAAGTCAATCAGTCAAGGCATTTCTGGAGTCTGAACTGCACTTCTGTAGTTCTGCGCTGTACGAGACTAAAGGAGCTAACAAGCAATGAAAGACTCTACCGCACCATTTAGCATTGTGCAATCTGCAAACATAACTGATCACACATTCACCTCAAACTTGGTGAACACTTGCCTGTGGGGTCTGCGGTGCAGTAGCTGTATTATACCCCGCTGTGTTTAAATGAATAGAAACATATCACTTCTTTGACGGACAAAACGTTGTATGAAAGTCAGCGCTAGTGACCAGCTAAACCAGCTCCACACCACTATAAACCAGCCAGGGCTGTATTTCTCAGCAGGGAAACTAAAACAGGAGTGACACGTGACAGCTATCATGTCTGATTTCTGTCAGTTTTATAGATTAGCGTCTTTTATACACTGACAGAAACCACAAAAGCAGATCTGAGTTTACCTTTCCATTAATTTGAGGCAAATATATAATGAATTTCCGGAGCAGTCATTAATTTTCACCAGTGATTCTTCTTCACGTTATGAAATAGATGTTATACTGACACCTTAGTGGCCTGGATGTGTCAGAGATTCTGTACTAAATCTAAATATGGAGGCATATGAAATATACACTGGTTTATTCAGGGACTACACAATACAACGCTATGTGAATATTTCCCTCTTGGGAGTTTATTGGAAGAATAATAAATACCCACTTTCAAAAAGCGTGTTGCTCTTTTTTGGTTGTTAAGATTACACTGTTTAAAGTGACGGTGTATATTTTGCTTCTCTGACACTTAACCGTAACCCCATTAGCCTAACGTCAGATAACGAGGGCTGATAGGTTACATTTAGAGTATGAGGTGAAACGGTGTAAACTGTGTGTACTGTGTGGAGCTGCATGAAGGATACTCTCCCAAGACTGGCCATGTTCTGTCAAATCTAAGAAAGCTAGAGAGAACAAGCTGCCTCCTCATTTATTGCTTCAAAGGTGTTAGTTTGGGTATTTATCGTACTTCACTAAATAATAGCTTTCGTTTGGCTGCTAATGAATCTCTCCTTGAGCCATTGTTGATGGGAAGATATGGAGTGGAGAGGAATGTGTTCCCTCAGGCTGTTTGAGCTCACAACAGCTGGGCAGGGCTCACTTTCTGGCTGCAGGCGATAGGGACCTGCTCTCTGTGGCAGCACATGGCCTAGTTTTACAAATAGCTCATCTATAGGGAGACTGAACACTTATAAGTGAGAGCTGAAGAATCTGAAGGAGTTAATCAGCCACTAGAATTGACTGTATGGTGGTGGCTTCGTTGCAACGCCTAAGAGTTTTTTATTTTTGTTTTAAGCCTATGATAAAAACCCAAGGCCAGTATCAAGTGTTTTTTTGAAGAGCAAACTGTAGGCAGTCCTTTAAAGTCAGAATAAATGGTGCTATGAAAATGTAATGTATTTCACATAGTTGTCTCAGACATGTTCTGAATAGTGAAGTGATTCTGTGTTTGTTTGTGTACAGGACATTAACGTTCATTCAAGGATGAGACAAAAAAGAAGGTCCTCTTAGTGCAAGGCCATGTAAAATAGGATTAGGATTTTTAAAATGTGTGAAATGAAGCCACGGTAAATGAATGATTGACTTAGTTTATGAATTATATTTGGAAATCTATCAATGAATGAGATGGGCAACTTATAAACGTTCTTTCCTGGCACCTCGTGTGAACTATGCTCTGTCCCAAAAGTAAAAGTAATTCTGCAACACCACAACATTTTGTGATGCATAGTGTCGAGGAAGATGTTTGAGATCCAGCCCCTAGTGGTTTGTTGTGGTGTTGCAGAGCGATGCAGACACAAAGGCACAAGTATAAAGGCTCGAACAGTGTAGGGCTCTTGTGGACCCTACGGTGCAGGCTCTATGTGGAGTCAAAGCAGAAGCATAAATCAACCTTAAGTTTGCAGGGAGTTTACATTCTACGTATTGCTCTATGATCACTTTTACAATACACCTTGTGTAAAACCCGCTTTAGAAACCTCAAAAGGATCGTTACTTTTGATTTATGTTTCACTAAGCGCTAATGTACAGTATATTTGACTGGAAGAGTTATTACAAAGTTATCTCTCGTCCCCTCACTGTACTGTAAATCAGGTGTGTGGCTCGTCTTGGCTCTGTTTTCTTACATCAGTCCTTTACCACCTGTCATCTTATTTTTCTCTGTCTATTCATCCCTCACTCTCTCTCAGAGCATCGCCTCTCTCTCTCTCTCTCTCTCTCTCTCTCTCTGTCTATGTATATATGCAGAGAGAGAGAGAGAGAGAGAGAGAGAGAGAGAGAGAGAGAGAGTGCACTTATCCTGTTATTGGCTTTGGGGTGTTGCTTTACAGGCTTGGTTTTTGTGTGTGGACTTCCCTGCTGGCTCGGGTTGAAAGAGCCTCGTAATGAGAGGGAAGGAAAGACCAGAGCGAGGGATGAGCAGAGTGAGGAAAATTACACCAGCAGAAAGAGATCTTGATACTTCTGCTCAGTTTGTTGCTCCTGAGAAGTGAGAGACAAAGGAACCAAAGGATGGACTTGGTTCTTTTTTGAAATCTTTCATTTTCATCGTTTTTTATGCCTAGTTTTGGCCGGGCGTTTACGATCATTTTAAGAGAGCATTAGTAACAGGATACAGATTTTAGGGTTTAATACAATTTTCCATCGTCCACTTCAGTTTTTGACGAGAGAATTAAGAACCACAACCCTCTATCCGTCAGTGGTTCACAAAACAGTTTAAGGGCTCTGCAGAATCTTAGAAATGTGAATAAAGCCAAAATGTGGTTCTTCTAGGGGTCGTCATGGAGACAAAAAGTGTCACTATGGTCTTGTACTGAACTATTTTAGTTTTAGTTTTTTTAGCAACTGCATGCACAAGAACACTTTTGTTCTTCTAAAATGATCTTCACAAATGCATAAATTATTCATTCATCTATTTTCCATAACTGCTTTATAATGTTCAGGGTCTGGAGCCAATCCCAGAATCAATAGGTACGAGGTGGGAACAGGAGAGCATCACACCCACATACATTCACACCGGTGGACATGTTCCAATAGACAATCCACTGGCACCCGGAGGAAATCCATGCAGACACAGGGAAAACACTAAATCCTTACAGATAGTGACCTAAAGTGGGGTTTGAACACTTGGTAGAATTTTTACCTTACAATTACAGCTTTAAAATAATTGTGATTATTTATGGGGGGAGCACAGGAGCAAAAATGGCTAATGTTCATTTTAAGGTGGAAATCCTAAAAAGGGTAAAAAGCTGATAAATAAGAATCCAGTATCAATGCAATCAGTTATTACTGAAATACCTGTATTTAGGACTTCTTTATGTTATATTTTCATGTCCTTACTCTTAAGCAGCTTTTACACTGAATGCAGCATTCATGGCACTCTCAGCTCAGGTTTGTGCAAGCTGCTCTTCACACCACTCACAAGTGTGTTATTTGTTAGGCATTAACTGCTGATCTCAGTGTATTTGTGAAGATCTGTTGCCTCCATTGTCCTGAGGAACGATGTATAAGTGACATCTGAAAACAAGTCATTCAGTGTAGTAGTATTTTCAGCAGGATCCTGCCTCCCTCCTGAGAGGACACACACAGATACATAGTTTAGATCGGTGTAGCACTGATAACCACTGTCTTAGAAGTGTAAACGAGAGAGCAAGGTGATAAAGAAAGGTATCTGTAATTTTATTTATGTTGAAATGAATGTAGCCATCCATTGTTGAATGTATTCTGTTTAAAGAAAATATAATAGAACCAGCAGTGTGATAAAGACTAGGTCAGGTTTATGGAAAGTTGTAACATTTATGAAGCATGAGTTCATGAACTTAATATCAGCGGAGACTCTCGATGAATGAATGTAATCACGTTAATCACAACGACGTCCTGTGATTAATCTCTAAATAAATGTTAGTATCTCTTTGTTTTTTAGGAGGGAGATAAAACTAATGTGTTATGAGTGTTCTGAATGACAAACTGATTACAGGAGACTGTCCTTTTTACTTTATTTTCAGGGTAGTTTTTATAATATTTCTCATCAAGCACAACAACACTCAGACACACACATCTTTCACAGCTAAGACAATAATACACCTCCAAATTCCACCTTCAGCAACTTCATAAGAGATAAATGTGTGGATTAAGCGAGGCACAAGGAAAAAAAAGTCGTTCAGGGGTTTTGTGTGTGTGTGTGTGTGTGTGTGTGTAAAAAAATGATAGTAACAGAGAGAGAGACACAGTAATACAAAGTTAGTGATGAGATTTGATTTGATTTCAGCTTAAAACAATGTAATATTCCTACTGATTTGAACAGTAGCAACGCTACAAAGCATTGCTAAATGAAACATCTAAGACTCTGTAAAATTAGTGAATTATGGGAGGAAATTTGTGAGTAAATGAACATGCTAAAATTGCCTAATTATTCACATACAATAATGTGTTAATATTGACAACTACTTATTCATTCATTCTTTCATTCATTCATTCATTCTTTCATTGTCTGTAACCCTTATCCAGTTCAGGGCGGCGGTGGGTCTGGAGCCTACCCAGAATCACTGGGTGCAAGGCAGGAATACACCCTGGAGGGGGCGCCAGTCCTTCACAGGGTGACACACACTCACACATTCACTCACACACTCACAACTACGGACACTTTTAAGTCTCCAATCCACCTACCAACGTGTGTTTTTGGAGCGTGGGAGGAAACCCACGCAGACACAGAGAGAACACACCACACTCCTCACAGACAATCACCCGGAGAAAACCTACACAGACACAGGGAGAACATACCCCACTCCTCACAGACAGTCACCCGGAGGAAACCCACACAGACACAGGGAGAACACACCACATTCCTCACAGACAGTCACCCGGAGGAAACCTACGCAGACACAGGGAGAACACACCACACTCCTCACAGACAGTCACCCGGAGGAAACCCACGCAGACACAGGGAGAACACACCACACTCCTTACAGACAGTCACCTGGAGGAAACCCACACAGAAACAGGGAGAACACACCACACTCCTCACAGACAGTCACCCAGAGGAAACCCACGCAGACACAGGTAGAACACACCACACTCCTCACAGACAGTCACCCGGAGGAAACCCACACAGAAACAGGGAGAACACACCACACTCCTCACAGACAGTCACCCGGAGGAAACCCACGCAGACACAGAGAGAACACACCACACTCCTCACAGACAGTCACCCGGAGGAAACCCACGCAGACACAGGGAGAACACACCACACTCCTCACAGACAGTCACCCGGAGCGGGACTCGAACTCACGACCTCCAGGAACAGGGACCCTACCTGTTGTGCCACTGTGCCACCCTCAACACTACTTAATACTAATAACACTCTCGCACTGTTTGTCTTGTGTGTGCCATGTCTGTCTCCTCGTCCATTTTTCCACCTCCCCTCACCCACTTGTCACCATTCACGCTTTTTTTCTGTGGCTGGTGCCGGGTGTAGGAGGTTGAAGCCGCTCGACTGTGGCACATTATCATTTGTTTCTCATTTGAGTTTCTTCTATCCACTTTGGGAGTAAGAACCTAAAGAGAAAAACGACATCAAAAGACGCGAAAAACTCGGAGGAGTCCTGAGCCATTATTCAAATTTCAGTTTATTTAGAGCTGTCAGTGATACACCCGTCTCACAGCTCCATGACTCATTAGCTGCATTATCATAATGTGCAGCTAAAGAGGTGTGGATTGTTACTAAGGGAATAAAAGTGCTGCTTGGGGCATTCTGTCTCTTAGAAAGCAGCAGTGGCCTCCTAACAGAGTGGAGCCTGACTGTGCTTTGGTGGCTAGTGTAAAGAAGAAAGCCATTGTGGAGACTGTGGGTCTGAAAATTGAGCGCACTTCCTTCTACAAACAGACGTCAGACATTAGCAAGACATTCCCGAGCACCACCCCCACCGAGACTTAGCAGGACTGTGTAGACCCCCGTGCACCATCAGGACTGGAACAGAGCCCAGAAAGAGGTGGTGTGTATGTGTGTGTGTGTGTGTGAGAGAGAGAGAGAGAGAGAGAGAGAGTTTGGATAGATGTTTGGCAGCAAAAAAAATGTAGATAATTTTCTCCGTTATCCCAAATGTAGTCATTTAGTTGAGACATGTTTGGCTCATAGACGGAGATGATAGCTGCTGTATTTTTGTTGTACTGCATACTTTGTCCAGTTTGATAGATAACTGCTGTTTTTTTTTAAAGAAAATAATAAGCATGTGTATGAATAAGTCCACAAGTAAAGAAATGAAAGCTATATTTCACCATATTTGAGGCTTGTGTAAAACCCCTCATCTCCCCCCAACAAATAAAACAGAAAATTGTAAGGAAATAAAACAGGAAAATGCTCCGTCTGTTTCTGGGGCTTTGGTGAAGGTGAATCAATCAGTGTTTACTTTCACCGTTTCCCACATGTCTCTCCTCTCTCTGTTCCCTCTCTCCTCAGAAGGACAGGCCTAGGACCTCGTGTGCTAGTCTAGTGTAGTCTGCTGCTGTGTCGCACAATTCTGGGGAAGAACAAGGGTTTTCCTTCAGGAGTGTGAGAAGATTTTGGTGTGAAATCGCTTGTGTCCACTCTGTCCCTCTCTGTTTAAACCCCCCACTTCCTCTCAGTGCTACGACATGGGGCAGATATTGATCTGAATTATCCATTGTTAGTTTCAGAATATTCTTCCGAAGCCGTTGCAGTGAGCAGTGTCTCTGTTTACAGAGAGCGGTGATTAAAGTAATAAACAGATTTGATTCTTTGAACGTCTGGAATTGAAACACTTAAGAGTTGACTGCGTCTCGGTGTGTGATTGTCGTAAGGAGTTGTAGAAAAGCTGTAGAAAAGGGAGCTGTGTGCACAGGCATTTGTTTAAAGACTTAGGACCCACAAGCTTTGTATTTATACAAATACATAAACAGTTTCTTCTGGCTCTTTGTGTGATAGGTGCTCCACCTCTGATCGAAATCCTCCCATCGCTGACAAGCAACATTAATACATGCAGTTTTCACAAAGCTAATGAGCATTTATATACTTCCTCTTTGCTACTTAGCACTATTAGCCTGCTTTGTATCTACAGCAGTAAAGAAACAACATGGCTAATAAATTACATTGGGGTGAAGGGGAAATGGTGTAAATGTGATTCTTGTGCTAGGCTATTCCTATAAGAACTGAAGACAGAGATGGGGTGGGTGGGTAAGACAGCAGAAGAAGGAGGGCTGCTGGCTGTAAGCCCAGAAAAAATCCGCAAATGAGACGAAGAAGGGAAAGGGTAGAGAAAAAGTGAGATAGATAAACTAAGAACGAGATGGATAGACCCAATAAAACGAGAGAATGGGAGAGTATGAAGACATAGCAGAGCACTTAGAAAGTGTGAGGGGGAGGACAGATGGAGAAAGGGTGTAATTAAAGAGGGTAGAAGGGAGGCTGTATAGAGAGAAAGAGGCTATGTCCTTAGCGCCCTGTTCTCTGGCTGTTTGCCCTGAGCTGGCTCTCCCAGCGTCTCACACCCAGACCCAGTCACTGCACTGCTGCTCGGCCGGCAAAACCGACAGTTGGATAGAGGACCTTCCCTTTCACTGAGATGCTGAAGACTGTATGTGCAGCTGATTTATTTTCTTCAGCAGGAAGGATGATTATGCTGGCAGCAGCTACTGTGTCCTTGTGGAACCTGATGGTGTGCTTTGCCGTTTACGGATGTCCTGATTTCGCCTGATAGATCAATTTCAGAGCTGATTCACACATGTTTTAATGGATTAATATCTGCTCCGTTAAGCCCAGTCTAACACAAGCCTTCGATTAGGAGGATTCTTTAGGTGTTTTGTATCATACAATTCAGAAAACACACCATAAAATAGAGTTAAAAACAAAATCATATGTGGCTTTGCTTCAGTTGGTGTGTGTTTACGGTGAACAAAGCTCAATCACCTGTCTGACATTTTTAAAGTGTCTCCTATGAAAGCTCATGCAGTTTTTCAGCAGCCATTTTGAGGAAAATTTGACATGAAATGCTTTAAAGTCGCCCTGAAGTTGTGCTGGACCTGGTTACACCCAGCAGTGAGCTAACATTGTATTATATATATATCAGTCATATTTTAATTGGCTTTTTTCTCATGTTCAAACTTCGTCAATATCATAAATGTGTTGTTGAAGTGAACATCAGCCTTAGGTTTAAAACAACTAATAACTTTAAGATACAGCAGTAACAGTAAGAGCTTGTTTGAAGTTGAGAGAAAAGGTGACTTGAGTAAATGTAAAGTAACTTTGATGTTCGTGAACCAGAAAAATCAGTTCCCAGTGGGAACCAAAGATCAGTATGTTCTTCATTGCGAATCGTGGCTGAATAATAGGAAATAAGACAGGAACACACTCCGTTTGTGTGTGTTTCTGTGGCTGTGTTTGCCCAGAGCCTCGGCTCAGCGTTGGTTAGTTCACAAGCTCAGCAGGACGCCTCTGAACACTGCAACATTTACACAGTGTTATATCTCACAGAGAGAGGAGCACTGCTGAGTTTGACTCATTTCATGTGAGTGTGGGTCTTTGACTGAAATAGTGTAAAGGGAAGTGGTGGGGGGACATTTTGTGGCGTCAGTGTGTTTATAAAACTCCTAACAACAGCCTCCTTAAACTTCACCTGCTTTCACCTGTTTCACTGAATAAATAAGTAACTGTTAATTCTTAAAATCTACACAATGTTCTTGGTCTTTGTTCTTTGGTGGTGGATCGTCTACTGTTTATTTTTAAATAAAATGAAGGAGAAAAACACTGATGACGGTGTTATATTTTATGAATGAAACGCTGTGCTCCTTTTTTCATTTCTGTATTTATTACCTGCTCCATATTTTCTGTACAACACACTCACAGAATAAACACCACATGGAAACACAGAAATTGATATGAAGCACCACAGCTTCTCCACACCTTCCGATGACAAGGGGGTGTATTTTGGGCTTGTCTTGATTTTGAAACACCTCTGTGACGACGGCTATAAGGCTAATGACGGCTAAACTAGGCTTGCCTTGTTTCTCTTTGCTCTTGTTTTATCCTCATTGTGTATGTTGTCTGGTAATACAAGGGGTAGGTTAGAATAATAAATCAGGATTGGGATATTCTTGATTCCAGCCAAACTACAGCAAGCAACTGCCAAATCTGCAGATACCCGCTAAACCTGGAATTCTTACATTTGACATGGTTAGATAGAGTAAGGATTAATCTCTTATCTCACTGACCTCAGTCCTGAGCAAAACCCAAATAAGGCTCTGGTGTGTAACGGCTCATCGCCCACACTCCCTCTCGCTCTCGCTTGCTCTTTCTGTCTCACTCTCTCTCACATATACACACAGTCTCACTTCCTCTCTCAGTCTCACTTTCTCTTTCACATTCTCACACACTCTCACTTTCTCCTATCAGTCTCTCTCTCTCTCTCTCTCTCTCTCTCTCTCTCTCTCTCTCTCTCCTCTTGCTCTGGTGTGGTGCTGAGCTCTTCCCAGAGGAATTCAGTTGGGGTGACATCATTCTGTAACGGCATTCCATTCAAATGAAGAACAGGAGAGCACAAAAGAGAATCAGCTCCTCTAATGTTCTCCCTGTTTCACAGCCCTCTTCAATGCCTTTTTGTGTCCGAGAAACAGGAGAGAGAAGGACAATCAGGACACGAGTGTAAAAGGGAGACCACCACAGAGAAAGAGAGACCAAGAGCAGCTCACATCTGACATCTAACTTACCTCTGTCCTATTTAATCTGCTCCTTCTCTTTTTCCCTTTCCCTCCTTTCCTTAACATCTGTACTTTCTCTGTCCTTCACGTTTCAATCCATCCCTCTCTCTCTCTTTCCCTTCTCTCCCTTTTTCTCACTGTCTTTCCCTTCCTTCACTTTATCACTTCATACTTCCACCCTATTTATTACTCTCTTCCCTCCTCCTTTATGTCCTTCTTTTCTTTCCGTTCTCTTGTTCTCTTCCTTTCCTTTCTCTCCCACTTTTATTCCTTTGTCTCAGTCACTGTCTGTCCTACTGTCTCTGTGGCTGTGTCCTCACAGAGGACACAAAGTCATTCAGTCCTTACACAGCTAACAGGGTGAAACCGACATTTGCATACGCACACAATTACCAAATCACTGAAAGCTGCTGTAAATATGTTCCTAGGGTTTATTAATTCATTAGTCTCCTGAAGAAACAGTGCACAGTAGACAGTTTAAGGCGTACTGCTTCAGCGAGATTTGCTCAAAAATGCCCTCATAAAGATTCCTGAACAAACTCACTGTAAAGGAGATTAGCTTCTAAAGCCAGTTACCACCAACTTCAGACCCTGTTTAAAACAATAGAATCGATGACAGCTATCAGAGATCACTGATAAAACACAGTGAAGAGTCGCCAGTTCATAAAAATTGAAGCTCGATTGAATTCCCCTAAAAGCATTCACCACAGAACGTTGTTGCATGAATTAGTTATGAAGATCCAGCCCGAGGCCTGGGGCATTGTTTTATGGTCGCTTTGAAATAAGAGTTCGGCCTGTTATATCATTTTTAAATCCGTGATGAAGGTAAACACACGAGGCGCTGGAAGCCAAAACTCTCCCTGTCACGTACTGTGTTTAAATTACACATATTTTCATCATGTTCTTACACATATGACACATTACATTAAAAAAAACTCTAAATAAATGCTGTCTTTTGGAAAGCACTCTCTGTTCCATTTGGAAAGTGAAACGTGTTTCCTTTATAAAGGATCTCTGTGGATCTCAGTGATTGGTCTAAACAGATACTTTGGCAAATGATAAAATCGTATTGTATTTAAAGAGATTTAATACCAATGCTGTGTAACACCTGTAGGGCTGGGTGTGTCGTTTAGAGCTTTGCTCACACTGAAGGACAAATCCGATTTGTTTCCTAAACCACGTTTAGACCACTTTACAAGTTAAAACTGATCAGCTTTGATCTGTACCATATTCATAACACCAGTGTGAGTCTGGGAAGTCGGGAAAAAAACAAAACAGTAACACACACGGTCTGATCTGTCACCAAAACAGAAATCAGATTTGAATCATATTTAAAGCCTCTTCCAAATGTGGTGTGAATCCAGAAATAGGATTTTGAGTCGTCTGAACAAGGCTTAAGACACTTATTTGTAGCTGAACCTGTAAAGAGTTACGGCAGTTTTTGGGCGCTGGAGATATTCAGGGGTTTGTTTATTAGTCATAGTTCCTCTGACCCAGATAACTGAGTGTTTTGGCATGAGACAAACTCGAAAGAGAACGGTCCGTGAGAGAGTGTAGAAGAGAGGAATTCACCCACTCTCCACCCCCCATCCTTCACTTAACTCCTTTTTTCTGTCTCAGTCTGTCAGTCTTTGTCCCCCTTCACCCTGCTCTCGCTCCCTTTCTGTCTCTCTTTTCATATCACTCTCCTTATCTCACTCTCTCCTTCCTCCCTTCTCTCTCTCTCTCTCTCACTCGGTTGTTGGGCCATTTGTTGCAGAGCCTTTCAAGGTTTAGGTGCTGGAGACAGTGGATGCTTGGGGGAGAAGGGCATGAACAGAGAAAAAAAGAAATTAATGAAAAACATTCGGAGACTAAAAACAACAACATGGTGTCACAGCTCAGCAATGTTTATGGAACTGGTTGAGAATAACATATTTTAAGACATCACATACACACACACACACTCATACACACACACACACACACACACACACACACACACACACAGTGAATGGCCTCCAGCCCTTCAGCACGTGCAAGCGGCTCCAATTTCACTCAGGCATCTTGATGAGTGGGAACAAAATGGCAGCTGTGCTTTACTCAGTGGTTTGTGTTGATTGTGCAGAGACCTGAACATGTTCTGACTTTTAATTAAAACACGATTTCATTCTGAAATCTTTGAAAGAGTTAACCCTTTATCTTCCTTTAAGTTTACTCTAATCTGTTTTAAAGGAAATGCTAATGTTGAAAAGTGGACATCAGTCTCTGATTAGGATTACACACTCGATATAGCCCTGGACAAAACACAATTTATACCACTGTGTCATGATACTGACACACAGGATTTTAGCAGCCATTATAGATGTAACAGATTTAAAAATTTAAACACTAGGTAAAATTAAGTGTTTTTTGCTCATGAGCTCCTCCTACATTTGCAGAATATTATTCATTTTTACAGCAATCTACTGAAATCAAGGGAGAGTGGAAGGGAGTGGGGTTTTATTTTCTTCCTTATTCTAGAAGTTACATAGTGCCGTTTCTGCAGTGCTGAGTCTGGAGTACTAAAGACAGAGGCTCGGTTCTCCCTATTACAGTTCAGTGGATAAGAATTTGAAGCTGTAATATAAAGGTAAAAATATGATATAGTAATATTATATTATCTTATGTTTAGCGCTCTATAACATTCTCCACAAGGGGCCACCATTAGCAGCCAGATACTCAAATGCAGGTACAACATTAAACTAATGAGGACATTTGGGCAATAAAGGGTCCACAGCACAACCAGTGTTACGCATAGCTCTCCCATGCAGTGGGTGTGATTACATGTTTCAGCCAGAAAAGTCTTTAAATCCCCAAAAACACACAGTGCAGCATTAATTAAATTATGGCTCTTTACCATCATCCAGTGATTTAATTTTTATTTTGAAAATAATGGTGATATATGCACACGTCCTCATACATCACATTCATGAGGCATTAGTGATACTGTAGTGGGGTGTTAGTGATACTGTAGTGAGGTGTCAGTAATACTGTAGTGAGGTGTTAGTGATACTGTAGTGAGGTGTTAATGATACTGTAGTGAGGTGTTAGTGATACTGTAGTGAGGTGTTAGTGATACTATAATGGGGTGTCAGTAATACTGTAGTGGGGTGTTAGTGATACTGTAGTGGGGTGTTAGTGATACTGTAGTGAGATGTCAGTAATACTGTAGTGAGGTTTTAGTGATACTGTAGTGAGGTGTTAGCGATACTATAATGGGGTGTCAGTAATACTGTAGTGGGGTGTTAGTGATACTGTAGTGAGGTGTTAGTGATACTGTAGTGAGGTGTTAATGATACTGTAGTGAGGTGTTAGTGATACTGTAGTGAGGTGTTAGTGATACTATAATGGGGTGTCAGTAATACTGTAGTGGGGTGTTAGTGATACTGTAGTGGGGTGTTAGTGATACTGTAGTGAGATGTCAGTAATACTGTAGTGAGGTTTTAGTGATACTGTAGTGAGGTGTTAGTGATACTGTAGTGAGGTGTTAGCGATACTATAATGGGGTGTCAGTAAGACTGTAATGAGGTGTTAGTGATACTGTAGTGAGGCATTAGTGATACTGTAGTGGGGTGTTAGTGATACTGTAGTGGGGTGTCAGTAATACTGTAATGAGGTGTTAGTGATACTGTAGTGAGGTGTTATTGATACTGTAGTGGGGTGTTAGTGATACTGTAGTGGGGTGTCAGTAATACTGTAGTGAGATGTTAGTGATACTGTAATGAGGTGTTAGTGATACTGTAGTGAGATGTTAGTGATACTGTAAAGAGGAGCGAAGGCTGATCCAGTTTGGGCGGTGAGTGCAGTGCTGTGGAGTTTGTTACTGTGATGCAGCAACAAGCTGCTTATTGAGGAACTGTAATTTGGTGGAAGGATTTACTAATTTCATAAACATTTTTACACCACTTTCACAGCTCAGTTTATATATTTCACAATTTATTACCAAGCTGTTGTATAAAAGCAGTAGAACACTGGAGGTCGTGTGTTATGATGAAATAACAGCACGGCTGAGATGGAGTACAGTACTCGCCTTCGGCTCGTGCTTGTGCCGCATCACAGCCGTGCTGTTATTTCATGATAACATACTCCCGCTCGTGTTCTACTGCTTAAATAAAATCCAAGCTATTACGTGACTCGTGTCCAGAGTAAGGCTATGAAGAGGTTCTGAGGTACACAAGATACACGCCATCTGCCTCTCTCTACGTACAATTGTTGGATTTGTGGGTCGGTTTACGACTTGTGGGAAACTGACCACTCTAGACCCTCGAGGGGTCACTATAGACTTACACCATCACGTCAGAAACCCTTCATTCTTTATTCTGTCAGCATCTGAGAAACCCTTTACTACTTTAATACCGCTGAAATTACGGCAGCGCTTTCAGAGAGTAGTGAAGATGATGACTGTGCATCGGTGCCTGAGGGGTTTGAGTCATTTGTGAGTTTATATCTAGTTGTGTGTAAAGGTGAATTTAAGAACACATGCAAAACTGGAGAGAATGGGGGAAGTGTGTTTATCTGTGTGTCATCACAAGCTGGTAAACATGGGCATCTTGGTGAATGTGGCTTTTGCTTGTTCAGCAGTTCTCTCTAACAAGGTCATCTCCTGGGTTAGCACACTCAGTCTCATGCGGTGGTCATTACAGGTCTCACACACAGACACTCTCATGGCCTGAGACCCGGTGTTTGTCCCTTCTCTAGAGTGTCTCTATTCAGCAGCGTCCATTTCCACACAATAGGCTTCTGTTTTGTGACTCAGTATCTGCTAATGTCTGCAGGGTGGGCTGCTTTTCTGAGAGCTCTGTGTGGTTCATTTTTATTTTATTGCTGGGTCATTTTTTTTGTGTTTGTCTTCTTTTTGGTGATATTATTAAAATGCTTTCTCTCCTCCGCATGGTGATGTTCCTCTGCGCTCTTATCTGTTTTTTGTAGTGAGTCAATTACATCTCCATCTGCCGGCTTCAGTTCAGACGCTGTGTTTTTTTATCAGAAGCCTCTATCATGTTGAGTTTGTGAAACATGAAATACAACCTGACCCTCCACCTCAGCACTGATAGCAGTAATGCTGCATTGTAAAAATATCCTCCTTCTCCATTTTCTCTCTCCCTTTCTCTGTCTCCATTGCCTTAACTGTTTCTCTTCATTCACTTAATTTCCCTCTCTCTCGTTCTCTCTCTCTACCCCAATGTGCTCTCTCTTCCTCCTCCACCTACCAGTTTTTCTCTTCCCTCTCTTCTCTCTCCCCTTCTATTTTTTGCCTTTTTTGCCTCTCTCTCTCTGTCTCTCTCTCTCTCTCTCTCTCTCTCTCTCTCTCTCTCTCTCTCTCTCTCTCTCTCTCTCTCTATCTCTCTGTCAGTAGCTCAGTGGTGCCAGTGTGGCATCGTCATGGTAATAGCACAGATTCTGTTTGACAGGCCTATTTGCTCAGCTAATGGAACTGAGCAGGTTAGAAACTAGATGGATAGAGAATTTGGAATGCTCTCTCTCTCTCTCTCTCTCTGTCAATGTCTATATCTCTCTCTCACCCTTCTTTCCCACATAGTTGTTTGTTTTCTCATGCCTGTGGTCCGTTGCCTGTTTATAAATTGTTGTGTGCTTGACAATGCTCATGGAAGAGGTGTGTGAGTGATATGTTTTATTTTTTAGACAGTGTGCATGTGATATCTGGTCACAACAGAACACTTCAGCTCTGCCCAAATCAATTCAATGGACATTCAATGGGCCTCTGTCTGCGTAGGCTGGCTTTCCTTCTGAACAGAGTCCCCAACATTTAGCGTCGAGTCCTTTAGTCGTAGGTGTATATTGATCTAGATTTGTATCTTGACACTTATTCTTGTGAAATGTAACTTCTGATTGTTCCGTTCTTCTGAGATTTAGTTTCCAGCCTCTGGTTTGGTTTGATCAGGTTTACTGAGAAATCTTGTCGATTAAACAGCAGAAATGAATGAAAACCTAGTCTTTTGCCTCTGTGTAGAGGAGATAAACAAACACTGATTACTGGTTTCATTGCACAGGCCTGGAGTTCCATAACTCTGCAGTTGATGAAGCTCGAGGGGTCACAGACCTTTTCTTCCACATTCATTAACAGAGCCCTTAAGGCAGGCTAAGGGTTAGCACTCCGTTTCCAATCTCCAATAACCAGCAGGGCTAATTGGCTAGCTCATTAGCTGCCAAAAGCGCTCAGAGCACATGCCAAGTGAAGTGAGTCTGTCCAGGAGTTTGCCTGCTGAAATCGATGGGCTGTATGCAGATAGAACCTGAGGAGGAGTGGTGGGAAAGAGCTAATGGTGTTTATAAAGGGACACTTCAGCTACAACAACCAATTTAGAGCCTGTGATTCATGTGGTCTCAGAGTGACACACACACAACGCTTCTGTGCACACTTAGCATTAACAGCTAGTCACTGTGACTGTCCTGATCGATATAGGACACAGGCATTTATACTTGTCCTTTACCAATGCAGCTTCTCCTCCAGATATTGATTGGATCTCATTTTTCTTGATTTACTTTAAATCAGTAAAACAGGTTGTTTGTTTTAAGGGAGTTGAGAGGAAATGGGTTGGTTTCCTACCCTCCTTCAAAAGATTCATAGTGCCGTTTCTGCAGTGCTGAGCACAGAAAAGCAATGACAGAGGCTCTATTTCCCCCTACTACAGGTCAGAGAAGCACCACAATGATTTTGCAGCTGTGATATTAGAAATAAAAATACTACTTAGTGTTCCTTTAATTGCAAACCAGCTACTGGTCTGTATTTAGGATAAAGACTCTTTCTTACCCGTTGTCACATTGGAATACCAAGTGAGACAGAGGCAAACACTGGGTGGCGCAGCAGGTAGTGTCGAAGTCACACAGCTCCAGGGACCTGGAGGTTGTGGGTTCGATTCCCGCTCCGGGTGACTGTCTGTGTGGTGTGTTCTCTCTGTGTTTGTGTGGGTTTCCTCCGGGTGACTGTCTGTGAGGAGTGTGGTGTGTTCTCCCTGTGTCTGCGTGGGTTTCCTCCGGGTGACTGTCTGTGAGGAGTGTGGTGTGTTCTCTCTGTGTCTGCGTGGGTTTCCTCCAGGTGCTTCGGTTTCCTCCCACGCTCCAAAAACACACGTGCACCAGGGGGCAGTGTGATGAGACGTTTTCTGAGTTTTACGTTGTTGTTGTTTTGGGACAGTTTCTGCAAAAAACAGAGAAACCTATGGGAGGAAAAAAGACACCTCAGTGCCATGTTTTCACTCTCCCTCGTGTCCTTTATAACGCATCCTCGACAAAGCACTCTTCCGACCTTGGAAACGTGTCCTCGGCACTGAGCTCCTTTTTGAATGATCTTGTTTCATAGTAAAATGCACAGTCATTCTCAAATATGAACGTTCTTATCATATAACACACACTGCAGTGTATTCCATGTGTGTGTGAATGCTGCTGCTACTTGAACCCAGGACCTCAGCACACACAAGATCCATATCTTACTGTGGTACGTAGTGCCACTCACTTTTGATGGAACACCTTTAACTCTTTAAATCAGATTGTGGCACATCGCTGACCAGCTGGTCATTTATAAACATGTTGTCTTTATGTTTATGTTTTGGGAAACTGTTTTAGCTTTGCATTCTTATGAGAGATATTCCCATTCATGGAGCCATGTATAACATTATTTGTAACACACACACTCACACTCTGACAGATGGCTTACTCAAGAACCTCACTAGCCTTGCTCATTCCCACCAGAATAATATTATTATCACTGGCATTTTCATCCCCTGGTGTTAAACATTTCCTGTTACATGTACACACACACACACACATTCACCCTCATGGATATAAATCTCCCACCCAGAACCGCTGATGTCAGCGTGCTGTGGCTTTTGCAGGCGGTGTGACATTTGCTCTGCAGTTATAGATATGTAGATTACCTCATGTTACGATGGTGGTGGCTGGTGGGTGGTGGTTGGGGGGCAGTCAGTGATAGTTCAGGAGGGAATATATTAGCAGGCTTAAAAAAATTCCAGATTAACCACATACATGCACACACACACACACACACACACATACACACACACACACACACACAAACACACACACACACACACACTTTTATAGCTGTACAGTTTGTGTTGGTCAGACTCTGGTGCTCATCAGTGGTCCCTCATTTTGGTTGGTGCACTATTCTCACTCCAGCTGTGCCCCTGAGGGGTTTGTAAACTCTAGGAGCACTGGTGTGTCTGATCCACTCCTGCTTACACAGCACACTGCAGTGTTACTGCAGGGCTGAGACTGACCTGTACCCAGATTACGCCTGCTCTGCTCTGCCTTGGTCCTGTCCAATGAAGAACTGGGTGATGGGCTCAAAAATATGAGAGCAACAAAAAACGGAAGTGTGTAAAAGTACAGAATGCAGTGGAGCTGGTAAGATGGACAATGAGTGTTTTTAAAATGATGGCTGATTGGTGTGTGAGTGTGTGTGTGTGTGTGTGTGTGTCCTGTAGGGTCTCACCATCTGCTCTTTAACAGTCTGCATGTGGGTTTCTAATCAAACTAAGCATGTAGTTTAAGTTTTTAAATAAAAAGTCTCTCTTGTTCTTATCAGCTCAAAGGGCCCAGGGCTGTTCTGGGCTCAGCTCCGAAAATAATGAAGCCTTTAACCAAACAAGCTTTTGGGGGAAAAGTGAAACATCCGGCAGCTGTGAGAAAAGGAAACGAGACAAGGCCTAAAGTTTCCCTTCATTACTTTGGCGACTTTGTGTACTTTTTGTTATGAGTGTGTTGGCTGTGTGTGTGTGTGTGTGTGTGTCTTTGTGTGTGTGCCTGTGTGTGTGTGTGTGTGTGCGTGCGTGTGTGTGTATTTGTGTGTGTGTGAGAGCGTGTGTGTATGTTTGTGTGTGTGTGTGTGAATTTGTGTGTGTGAGTGTGCGTGTGTGTGTGTGAGAGCGAGTGTGTGTGTGTGTGTGTGTGAGTGTGCGTGTGTGTGTGTGAGAGCGAGTGTGTGTGTGTGAATTTGTGTGTGTGCGCGCGCGTGTGTGTGTGTGTGTGTGTGTCCGCGTGCACTGAGACACTAGTAATTGGCCTATTTTAGACTGGTGTGTTTGTTGTGGCTCATTTGGGAATATTATTTCCTGTTAAAATGGTGTGTATGTGTGTGTGTGTGTGTGTGTGTGTGTGTGTGTGTGTGTGTGTGTGTGTGTTGTAGATGTATGCAGTGGTCTGTAGACAGCACAGGTTTGAAACGAGTAGAGCTGATCTTTAAACTCCTCATACAAAAATAGACACCTGGATCAGTGCATGAGCAGCCACAATGACTACTCTCTCTCTCTCTCTCTCTCTCTCAATTTGCCCTCTCTGCCTCTCTCCATCTGTTCTCTCTCTCTCTCTCTCTCTCTCTCTCTCTCTCTCTCTCTCTCCCCCCCTCTCTCTCTCTCTCTCTCTCTCTCCCTCTCTCTCTCTCTCTCTGGTCATATTCAAACACACATTTCAGCTTTGCCTTTGCCATGGATTTCAGGTTCCCTCCTCGTCTTCCTCAGCTCTAATGTTGAGTGATAGTGTGTGAAATATCAGTGTCCCGCCGCAGTGTTCGCTCAGTGAAAATATCCAGAATCATTACAGTTTACTCTGTTAGCGGTTTAGCCTCATAGCTGCAGAGGAAAGACCTCAGTAATGTTTACATAGTGTTTCTCTGGCCTTGTACATGTTGGAGACGACTCCATGTCCTCACTAGTCTTTCTCATTCCCACCACAAAAACATTACTGCCTCAGAAACAACACTTTGTACGTTATAGTCTTCTATTATTATTTCTCTTTTGATTATTTGCAAAACTCTGCTGCTGTGGAAACGTTGTCATGAAGATTCAACTGGAATAGCACTGACTGAATAAAATCTCATTTCATGTCGTAATTATGATTATTTACATTTGAAATTTCATCGTCGTCTTTTCCTCCCGCTGCATTGTGTTGGAGATACAAGGTCTTTGCTCAACAACAGCAGCGCTAACTGAAATAGCACGCACAGACATCCTCAACATCAAATTGAAAGCAAAATAAAGGGAACTGTGTTCTTAAATATCCTGTCTGTGCTCTTTATAGCAACTGCTCCATGTCTTAGATGTGATCTGCTCCAGTAGATGATCTTCCTGTTTAACGGACAGTAATAAATCCATCTTGATGAGGCTCCTATTGCCAGCTTTGACCAAATGCACTTATTTTCACCCAAGAAACCTAATTTAAGGTCAAATATGAGCAAAAAACTTTTTTAAATGCATAATTATGTGATTAAGGGCGGCACGGTGGCGCAGCAGGTTAGTGTCGCAGTCACACAATTCCAGGGGCCTGGAGTGACTGTCTGTGAGGAGTTTGGTGTGTTCTCCCTGTGTCTGTGTGGGTTTCCTCCGGGTGACTGTCTGTGAGGAGTTGGTGTGTTCTCCCTGTGTCTGCGTGGGTTTCCTCCGGGTGACTGTCTGTGA
Source organism: Hoplias malabaricus (assembly GCF_029633855.1). Lineage (NCBI taxonomy): Eukaryota > Metazoa > Chordata > Actinopteri > Characiformes > Erythrinidae > Hoplias > Hoplias malabaricus. The sequence continues at coordinate 37,164,874 of NC_089811.1, read as the reverse complement.
GGAGTTGGTGTGTTCTCCCTGTGTCTGTGTGGGTTTCTTCCGGGTGACTGTCTGTGAGGAGTTGGTGTGTTCTCCCTGTGTCTGTGTGGGTTTCCTCCGGGTGACTGTCTGTGAGGAGTTGGTGTGTTCTCCCTGTGTCCGTGTGGGTTTCCTCCGGGTGAGGAGGAAGGTAGGTGGATTGGCGACTCAAAAAGCGTCCGTAGGTGTGAGTGAATGTGTGTGTGTTGCCCTGTGAAGGACTGGCGCCCCCTCCAGGGTGTATTCCTGCCTTGCGCCCAATGATTCCAGGTAGGCTCTGGACCCACCGCGACCCTGAACTGGATAAGGGTTACAGATAATGAATGAATGAATGAATGAATTATGTGATTAATCTTGATTACTTTAATGATTAGACGGCGCTAGTTAAAACGCATGAGTTCGTTTTCTATTGATTTGTTCATTGTGTGTTTTTCTGTAAAAATTGAGTTTGTGTGAAAGAGTAAGAGAGTGGTTTTAGGGAAAAAATTGACCACTTTTATCAGTGAGAATCAGGCCCTTTCTGGACGTGCAGGCGGCATAAGAGCTGCTATTAACTCTGATGAAGGTCTTTGGCTTGAAAGCACAACAAAGTTCTCTATGCAATTACAGTCTGATAACACAGACCTGAAACTAGGGGGATATTACAGAGCGGCTTCACCCTGGTAGAGGGTCAGACGTGTTGCCTTTGTGAATAAAGATCTCTGATGCGTGTATTAAGACACATTATCATAATTAAAGAGATAAGAGCTAATCCTGAAGTGTTAATTAAGCCGGTTTCAGTGTTCCCGAGTGGATTGGTGGTTGTTTGATGATATAGGCGCCTGCCTGGTGTGTACTTCAATGTGCCGCTTGAAGAGATAACATTAGCTCAGCTGCCTTGTCAGCTTCTTGTTCTTCTGGATGGACTTTTTAATTAGCAAGCTGCTCATCTGCTTAGAACACGAGCCACAAAGATGAGCTCTCCTCATAAGCTCTGTGTGCTGTTTTAGAGTCGTGTACCACCAGATGATGCCAATAACTTACAGTTGTTTTAAAGGAGCAATAATTCACTTTTAATTGAATATTAACTATTTTCTAAATTGTATCCAAAAATGCTGACAAGTGACGAAACACCAAATCGCTTTGTATTCAGTTTCCCAGCTGTTTCTGCGCTAACTGTCCACTCTCTTAGCGCCTCTGACCTCACAGAAGCAGCTTGTAGTTCTACAAAAGACTGTTGCTCTGCATAGTTCAGCCTGTTCTATGCTTATAAACGGTGTGACACAGCGGTGGTATAAGAAGGAAGCTTCCCAGTGGTGCATTGCAGAGACTCAGCTGTTCTGAGGTCAGTGTTGGGGGCTATTAGGAGCCCTCTGAGCTTCATTTCGAGGGCGAGAGGAGAGCAGCAGGGTGAATGGAGCACAAACAATAGGTTTAATGAAGGCCCTATTCACAGCAGGACACCGTTCAGCACTCACTTAATGGATACTGGAATATTTTTGCTCTCAGTTTCTTCTCGCTTTTACAGCAGTTTCTTCTCTGTTACCCTCATCAGACTTGTGAGCTAATGCTAATATCCAGCATTTTGTTTTCTACCCAGACAAGCGTAATGAGGGAATATTAATTGTATTTTTAATGGGTTAAGTGAATGAACCCAGGACCATCTATTTTTAAGCTACTATCCGCTTCTAACTGTGTAAAACCCTATCACTGTGGAGTCTAAGGGTTTGATGGGGTATAGGGCTGTGTGCAGTGTTAGATTGGTTCATTATTGAGATATTGGCTCAGGCAGTGCCTGCACATGCTCAAACCAAACACAAAATTTGTTTAAAAGTGCTATAAATATCTTTTACACCAGTGATGACATTGGTCTAATTCTGGGCTTGTTGTTGGGTCAATATTTGATAACGGTTATTGATTTTGGTTCAGATCCAGATGTGGAACAAATCTGTCCTGAAACAGCACACACTCACACTGTGTGGAATGACGTTGATGGCTCTGTGTTTCTATCTGTACGACAATAATATTTGAGTAGTACCTCCTGTGGTTCCCGGTGGGCTCCGGACCCGCTGTGACCCTGATCTGGATGAGGTCTTTACAGATATCAATGAATACATAAATGTTCACTTTTCAGTGTGTGGCAGTGCATCATGTTCCGCAGCAGCATCACTGCAATATTCTGTCAATGCAGCCGTTGCTGTGTGTGCATTTTACTGCTGTGTGTATTCTTGTTATTAGGTGACACTAGATTTAGTGGAGCACATAATCACTTTCTGCTTCAGTGATGAAGAAGATGGTGGGAAAATGTCAGTGATGTTAATGTGAAGTTATTAAACAAATTGAATGGCTGTTTTTAATTTGAGGACTGTGGAAGGTGGTGATATGATGAGGCTAGGAGAAAGAGAAGCATTATTTTATTTCTTTATTATTATTATTTATTTATGTGTTTATTTTTATTAATTTATTTAGTTTTACTTTTTTTTAAAATTCAGGCCACTTTCAAATTTTAAAAACAGAGCTCCAGAGTCCCGCTCCGGGTGACTGTCTGTTAGAAGTCTGGTGTGTTCTCCCTGTGTCTGCGTGGATTTTCTCCGGGTGACTGTCTGTGAGGAGTGTGGTGTGTTCTCCCTGTGTCTGTGTGGGTTTCCTCCGGGTGACTGTCTGTGAGGAGTGTGGTGTGTTCTCCCTGTGTCTGTGTGGGTTTCCTCCGGGTGACTGTCTGTGACGGTCTCCAGTTTCCTCCCACGCTCCAAAAACTTGTTGGTGGGTAGATTGGAGACTCAAAAGTGTCCGTAGGTGTGAGTGACTGTGTGAGTGTGTGTGTTGCCGTGTGAAGGACTGGCGCCCCCTCCAGGGTGTGTTCCTGCCTTGAACCCAGTGATTCTGGGTAGGCTCCGGACCCACCGCCGCCCTGAACTGGATAAAGGTTACAGACAATCTATGAATGAATGAATTAATAAAAGCATTAACATACTAATTGCAGTGTGGCATTTTCTACTGTGTGGAACACATACCTCTATTTACAAGTACAAAGCATGAAAGAAAAAAAGTCTTTGCTAATAAACATAATTTTGGGAAATTCTCAGCACATTGATGGTGGAGTGTATACCCCATTTTATATGAACTCACTGAAAATGACCAGAATGTAACTGCATTTTGTAACAAAGGTCACTGGTAGGTGGATGATTGAAATGTTCAGTGGAGTCTGATTCCTTTCTAGAGAAAAAAGGCAAAAACTAACTGAAACTGAGATGTGTGCAATTATTTCTGTGCTTCTTTTCATACTGCCCTGTGAGAAAGTGTTAAATCCAAAAGCACTACTTTTTATGATTTCCACATTTCCCGTGGACTTCTATAGAAATCTATAACCTTTTCTCTACCTCTAAAACACCTTCTCATTCTGGGCACCTTCAGTCATCTTGGCGAGTGCCTTGTGGTCTCCAGTCCAAGATTCAGCTTATGGGTTTTTCCTGTCTGTGATTGGCTCACACCAGTTCCAGCTCTTCACATTATAACCTCTCAAACCTGCAGCAGATCATGGACTTAGCCACCCTCTCACACACACACATACCCCTCAGTCTGGCCTTGTTTCTATCTTTATCTTCATCCTTCCACATTATCAGTGTGATCTGTCATGTGTCGTGTTTGTGTCAGATAAAGGTTACATTAAAATATACTTGAAGTATTCCTTTAATGTTCTCTTTAATGAGTTTACTGAGGTGGGGGGGTGCAGCCCACCACAGAGATCCCTGGGGTCAGTAATGGAGGAAAAGATGGAGGGAGATGTTTGTAAGGAGATAGAGGGTGTCCAAAAACCTGGCATTTTTACAGCGCTCTCTTTAGTGCCGTGTGAGGGCAGGAAACCTGCAGAAAAGCAGAAACCTTCTTCAAACCTCCTTCCACTTCCTTCCATTTGCACACTATTTTCACCACAACTGTTAATTACATAACACTGCCATTCACGGTTCCATCTGTTTCAGGGGCTGTTTTTTCAGTCAGTCTGTCTGTCTTTGTCTAAACAGCTATGTAATCTCCATCCGTTCTTCTTGACTGTACCTCACTCTGTATCTCCTGGCCAGTGGCGGGGAACAGTCTGCTCTCCTGGGCCTGATTTAAGGCATTCAGAGCTATAAAGACAGAGAACAGGTGGAGAATGAGAGAATGAGGTAAGACAGGATAGTCCCAGGCTTACCATGCATGAGAATAAACCAGCTAATAGCTGAACATAACCTTTAATGATATGCCATAACAAACCAGACACACGGAAATGGGTGAATTCATGTTACACACCATAGTTCATTAGACCCAAAGATGAGGCTGAAGCATGAGGACATCTGTGACATCCCAAGCCATAATAGCTATCCTTTTTGACATATATCAAGATAAAGCAGGTCAAACATTCGCTGTGTTGTCCTCACTTCAGAATTAGAATAAGGCTTTATTCGTCAGGAATGTGTTTGGTCACACAGATGTTTCACAGTACAGTAACACACACATCCCAACCCAGGTTCTATCACACATGCCCTCTCTCACTCACTTTCTCTCTAACACCACGCTCCTCACAGACAGTCACTCGGAGGAAACCCACACAGACACAGAGAGAACACACCACACTCCTCACAGACAGTCACTCGGAGGAAATCCACGCAGACACAGGGAGAACACACCACACTCCTCACAGACAGTCACCCGGAGGAAACCCACGCAGACACAGGGAGAACACACCACACTCCTCACAGACAGTCACCCGGAGGAATCCCACGCAGACACAGGGAGAACACACCACACTCTTCACAGACAGACAACCGGAGGAAACCCACGCAGACACAGGGAGAACACACCACACTCCTCACAGACAGACAACCGGAGCGGGGCTCGAACCCACAACCTCAAGGTCATGACAAGTTGTGGTGACCTGTCAGAGGCATCCCAATGCTTTTAAAGTTCTCAGGCATGAAACATGTAGTGAGAGCACCTCTACAACAAGAAGTACATCAATATCCAGCAGTAATCAATGACATCACAAGAGACCTCCAGCAACCAAAACAACAGCAGAAATGTTGAGGGGGTATTAGGGAAAAGATCAGAGCATATTGACTGCCGATGATGGCCACTTGTGTTCTGCAGACCCAGGATGTAGAAGCTGATTTATGCTGCTCTAGAGCTAGTCTTTCAAAACACAGCGTGTACTGTTTTTGCTGGTGATCAGTGATCAGCAGGTACATACGCACCAATGCTGAGCATCATACTGTCACCAAAAACACAGCATATGCTCCTTTGCTGATAGCTGTGCCAGTTTTTCTAGCAGGATGGTTATAAGATATTTAGAGGCTGCAAAGGAATACTTCAACATTGTTTTTACACCTTATATCTGTCTCATGCATTTGGATTTACTGTAGCGCTGTACATTTACTATAGCATTGTACATTTACTATAGCATTGTACATTTACTGTAGCGCTGTACTTTTACTGTAGCGCTGTACATTTACTGAAGCACTGTACATTTACTATAGCGCTGTGCATTTACTATAGCGCTGTACATTCACTATAGCGCTGTACATTTACTATAGCGCTGTGCATTTACTGTAGTGCTGTACATTTACTATAGCGCTGTACATTTACTATAGCGCTGTGCATTTACTATAGCACTGTACATTCACTATAGCGCTGTACATTTACTATAGCACTGTACATTCACTATAGCGCTGTGCATTTACTATAGCACTGTACATTTACTATAGCGCTGTACATTTACTATAGCGCTGTGCATTTACTATAGCACTGTACATTCACTATAGCGCTGTACATTTACTATAGCGCTGTACATTTACTGTAGCGCTGTACATTTACTATAGCACTGTACATTTACTATAGCGCTGTACATTTACTGTAGCGCTGTACATTTACTATAGCACTGTACATTCACTATAGCGCTGTGCATTTACTATAGCACTGTACATTTACTATAGCGCTGTACATTTACTATAGCACTGTACATTTACTATAGCGCTGTACATTTACTATAGCACTGTACATTCACTATAGCGCTGTGCATTTACTATAGCGCTGTACATTTACTATAGCGCTGTACATTTACTATAGCGCTGTGCATTTACTATAGCACTGTACATTCACTATAGCGCTGTACATTTACTATAGCGCTGTGCATTTACTATAGCACTGTACATTCACTATAGCGCTGTACATTTACTATAGCGCTGTACATTTACTATAGCGCTGTGCATTTACTATAGCACTGTACATTCACTATAGCGCTGTGCATTTACTATAGCACTGTACATTTACTATAGCGCTGTACATTTACTATAGCGCTGTGCATTTACTATAGCACTGTACATTCACTATAGCGCTGTACATTTACTATAGCGCTGTACATTTACTATAGCACTGTACATTCACTATAGCGCTGTGCATTTACTATAGCACTGTACATTTACTATAGCACTGTACATTCACTATAGCGCTGTGCATTTACTATAGCACTGTACATTTACTATAGCACTGTACATTCACTATAGCGCTGTACATTTACTATAGCGCTGTGCATTTACTATAGCACTGTACATTCACTATAGCGCTGTACATTTACTATAGCGCTGTGCATTTACTGTAGTGCTGTACATTTACTATAGCACTGTACATTCACTATAGCGCTGTACATTTACTATAGCGCTGTGCATTTACTATAGCGCTGTACATTCACTATAGCGCTGTACATTTACTATAGCGCTGTACATTTACTGTAGCGCTGTACATTTACTATAGCACTGTACATTTACTATAGCGCTGTACATTTACTGTAGCGCTGTACATTTACTATAGCGCTGTACATTCACTATAGCGCTGTGCATTTACTATAGCGCTGTACATTTACTATAGCGCTGTACATTTACTATAGCGCTGTACATTTACTATAGCACTGTACATTCACTATAGCGCTGTACATTTACTATAGCACTGTGCATTTACTATAGCACTGTACATTCACTATAGCGCTGTGCATTTACTATAGCACTGTACATTCACTATAGCGCTGTGCATTTACTATAGCACTGTACATTTACTATAGCGCTGTACATTTACTATAGCGATGTGCATTTACTGTAGCACTGTACATTTACTATAGCGCTGTACATTTACTGTAGCGCTGTACATTTACTATAGCGCTGTACATTTACTATAGCGATGTGCATTTACTGTAGCACTGTACATTTACTGTAGCGCTGTACATTTACTGTAGGCAACAGTGTTCTTTTTTTTTCAGAAAGGAAGGGAGAGACCTTCAAAATTATTAATGGGTTTTGAGTCATTTTTTTGTTTATTTTTTTTTACTGGGAAATGCATTGTTATTTTTTTTTTACTGATCAATTGTATGATACAGATGCAGCAGATTGATAAACCTGGAAAAAGAACTCTAGTATATTCCTTTAAACAGGGAATCAGACAAAGATAAATGAAGAGGTCAGTAGCACTGTATTAATTCACAGTTCTGTTGGGCCATGTGGATCAGTGGGCGCACATTTATTTTCATTAAAGCCAGGTGTGTCACACAGAAATCATTTTTCATTTTGAACCTTGATCAATATGTAATTATTAAAGTGCATGTTCATCTTAGGACTGATAGCAGCCTGAAAGAAGGAAATATGAGCAATAACCTGAGGTTATTTACAGCGTTTTTTTTTATTGATTCCTGTTCCATAGCTTCAGTTTGTTAGACGGCATGGAGCAGAGTGAGCAGAGTGACAGGAGAAAGAGTGGCCTAGCTTGGGTTTTATTTATTTACCAACATTTATTGATTAGGGGGATGCTTGTTGGAAAGAATAAGTGGTTTAGCATGAAGACATGTCACTAAAGGTGTATTCCCTTCACCATCGAAGCTCACTGAGAGAGGAACAGGCAAAAAAAAAGCTTAAGCTATGAGCAGAAAGAAGGATGTACTCAACTGAAGTACATTTCTCTCTGGCATTTCTGTCTTTTAATTAGAGCGCTCTCACTCCCTCTGTGCAAAGTGATTTCTCTCTTTAACACTCTCTCTTCTATCTCCTGCCTCTCTTCCTCTCCCTCACTTTTGTCTTTTGTCAGCCCCCCTGCTGGTTCTCTCCTCTCTCTTCCCCTCATCTTTTCAGTAGGCTGAGTGTGTGTGTGTGTGTATGTGTGTGTATCTGTTCAGATTTCTCCAGCTGTCTATCAGAAGGCGGCTTCTCTAACCTGGGGCTCAGTGTGTGTGTGTGTGTGTGTGTGTGTGTGAGTGCGTGTGTAAGAGAGAGAGAGACAGAGAGAAAACTCAAAGAACTCTTGTACTCTGCAATGTGGTGGATGCCTGCGTATCTGGTAATACAGGCATGAAGGAGTTTATATCATAGATGAGTGTAGATATCAGGCGGATGTTCCTAATCCAGTGATCATTCAATGTATAACGTATATATACATAGTATAACATATCAGGCTTTGTGGATGGCTGGCTGCTGTTGCAGGAGTGTGTGTGTTCACTGCCATGAATGGGTTAAATGTGGAATGCACATATTGTTGTACTGTTGTGCAATTACAAGAACAGCACGTTTCACCTAATTAAATCAAATGGTGCTGATGTGAGATTGGCACTTAATGTTTCCAGAACCGTTTCTGCCTGTGTATTTATTTATGTATTTTTGTATCCAGCTTCTTAATACAAATTAAAACATTCACTGCTCATGTTACCTCCGAACCTGTTTACTTTGTGTGTGCTGCTCATATCCCTATGATATATTGTATTATAGGGTTGCAAAATTCCGGGAATTTTCAAAGTTGGGAAATTTACCATGGGAATTAACGGGAATTAACAGGTAATTATGGGAATTAATGGGAATAAAATGCAAATACTCAAAGCTAAAGGTGAGAAACGTACATATAGTCTGTAAAAAATATACTGAGGCATAATCTTTGGCTAAAATAATTAGATGTGAAAAAAAACAAATCTGCTCCTCAATCCCAGGCTCATGGCACATTACACACTGAAGGGTTACTGAGACCACCCCCCTGCACTGTTCATTCCTCCATCACAGGTACAGCATATGTCCAGGTGATTTATAGAAACCTGACACTCACTGAAAGCACACATTTAGGTTCATATTTTTATTGACAGAAATAGCATTGAAACATTAAAACAACTGTTAAACCAAGGTGTAATCTCATAGTTGTTTGGTGTCTGCTAAATCAGAAAAGATCAGTTAGTAATTACATTTAAGAGACTAGTTTACCAAGGCTAGCAGGCTAGCAAGAGCTTAGCTTACCAAGGCTAGCATAGGCTAGCTACCTATATATATTTTTTTGCCTCAACGGGTTTCTGTAACCAATAACTAATACTTATTCAATATTTATTTGAGCATGGAGGAAAAAATGCAGAGGCCAGGCTTGAGACGCTTGTGGGAAAATACCTTTATTTGGTTTGATGCTAAATTTGATCTTTTATATAAGAAGAAGGGAAGCTGCTTTGTTTAAAATTTTGAGTGGCACTTTGTTGTGGGGGAGGGCAGGTGGGGGGCAGGAGTTGCTTTCTTTTGATTGTTTTTTGATTGAAGTTTTGATTGCTCAATGAAAGAATTAAACATTTATAAAGTTCTGCTTGTGACTAACTATGTGTCATAGTTATTATCTGTGTTATGCCTTTATCTGCTGTTGACAAAAAATGGTACACTGAGAATAGTGTATGATATAGTTCATAAATTATCCAATTTCCTGTTAATCCCAATAAATTCCCATATATTCCCAAAGTCCATGGAAAGTTCCTGAGCTAAAGTTCCCATGGAAAGTCATTGGTAATTTACTGGAAATTTATCAAACACTATGTATCAGACACACTTCAGGATGCATGATCATTAGCAGAGCAGATCTGGGCAGTAAGTCTTCTCCTCTGAGCATACTGAGTTGTCCCATGAGGCTGTGTTATTATCTGTTTGAAAAGATGCAGTGGAGCATTTTATGCTATGAATCTGTAAAGCACCTTTTATACACAGTGCGTGTGCTTCACTCAGACAGAGCGTTGAAAACATCAGAATAATAGACCTTACTAAGAGGGTTGGAGTGGACTCAAGTTTAAAAAAACAGAATCACATTTAAATAGAAAAGCTGAAATATTTTATATCTGATCAATAAAAGTCTTTTATTCCCTTTTTATATATTTTATGCTCCTTTTGATATTTTTACTGGAAGTATCATTTCTTCGGGGCACTTTAACCTCTATTAATTCTTATCATTACATGAATATAAAGTCCAGAGTTTCAATTATCCCAGACCTTAAGGCCCTGCTGCCTGATAACACTGTGCACAGTCTATTAATTCAGAACCACACTGAGTCTGCAGTTCTGATACTCACTCCACCCTCAATCTTAATCCCTATGGGCCTTCTATCCTCTAAAATATGTGAAAGTTTACTTGTGGAGAAGCTTCACAGTATTTTAAGTCTCCATCTCTGCTCATGGAAAATGTTATTCTAATGTTATTCTAGAGTTATTTAAGAGTTTTCTGTCCATTCGTTACATCCACTTTCCTTTTTTTACGTTTGAAGGACATATGGTTGATGGCCAGTATTACATTTATAACATTATTCCGGGTGATATTCAGTTGAATTATGTAAAGGTAGGTACATGAAGCATTAGGAGTAGCATGGTGGATGTGTCCAGTTAAACCAGTTTTTAAAAATGTACAGTGTATTTGGCATTGTGGTGTTTAGACAGATATATAGATATCTCACAGCTGTGGTGATAACAGTCAGTAACTCGAGTGCTGACTAAAGCAATAGTAAAATCAAATATACACAGTATACACTTACCTCAGTTAGAGCTGTTTAGCCTGGACTTGGTTCTGTGTATTTACAGTGGAGCTGTTTGTGTAATGTTGCTTGTTCAAATCTGTGTCGCCCAAAACCAATACTTGTAAATAGGTCTGTGCGATATGACCGAAATGTCATATCCCGATATAGGTCCATTCATATCCCGATAACGATAAATATCATGATCTAACACGTTTTATGTAAATTCAATGATTTTTAAAATATTAAATGACCACATGGAAAATAAAAGGTTTCTATACGTTGAATTATACAAAGTCAAGTAATTAATTATATTTTCTCACGTTTATTTCTTCCTCTATTTAGAACATATATTATGTACTTACAATTTTCAACTGCAGTCCAAAGTATCAAAAGCAAACATCTAATTCCTTTTTATAGTAAAACTATGACAATGTTTGTGTGTGCCGCGTGTCATTCAAACAACAAAAAGACTGCAGTAAAGCGTGTATTTAAGCAGTAGAACACGAGAGGGAGTGTGTTATCATGAAATAACAGCACAGCTGTGATGCGACGGCCGTCTCAGCCGTGTTATTTCACAATAACACAAGATGTCGAGTGTTCTATTGCTTTTAAACTACACCTCGGGTAATAAATAACATATCTCAAATTTCCACATATTCCCTTTGTAGTGAACTATAAGTAGGGAGGTAACTTGGTGGTTTCAAGTGGATTATACACTATTCTTATTGAACCACAGCTGCATGACTTAATTTTAAACATTTGTGCTCAGTTTTAAACCCATAGTCATGCCTCACGTGATGTTAGTGCACTATGTAGGGAATGAGGAGTGATTTGAGACACACCCTGAATGTGAAAGCTCCTCATGAACACTAAGGAAAACACAGTTACAGCAACTCACAACCCACACAAACACACGTACACGTACAAACCTCACTTCCAGAAGACTTTGGGACACTGTTAATTCTCATGAACCTTTATTTAAATTTCACTGAACAAATTGATTGTGTTTAGAATCTAATTTCAGCAACACAGTCCAAAAATGTTGGGACAGGCAAAATAAGAGTGCAGCGCGGTTACAGACAATGAATGAATGAAAAAAATAAGAGTGAAACGTTTAAAGAAAATTCATGTCACACTGTTCTGGAGAATTACACTATTAGAAAGTGAATAAAAAATACATAAAATGAGCATTAATCAAAAGTTTTGCAAGTGGAAATAGGCCGTTTCTCATCACTTTATGCCAAAATTTGAAGAAAATTTTCAACCAGTTCAGACAGAACATATTGCTGTGCAGGACTTCAAAGAATGTGTTCCACATCGAGTTCAAATGTGATAAAGATTTAGGGAGTCAGGGGTAATCCCTGTGTGTTAAGATTAAGGGAGGGAACCACTGCTGAATGTGTGTGTGACCAGCGAGCCCTCAGGCGACATTGTTGGAGAAAGTCATGCTAACTTGTTGGACATAGCCACATGGACTCGGGAGCACTTTGGAAAATCAAAATCACTTAACACAGTTCACCTCTGCATCATGAATTCAGCCTGAAACTGTATGATGTAAAAAGGAAGTCATATATCATCACTGTCCAATTAAAAACATGTATCTACATTGTTATGGATTTTTAGTGTATCATTTGAACACAGCAGCTGTCCTTCACACTGTGAGGAATGCACCAATAGAAATGCTCCAAAATTACTTGAAATTAAATATACTTCCATTGAAAGTTAAGAAAGTTACCATTTTTTTTAGCTGGACAGCGACGATATTAATTTTGTGCAGAAATTCCGGCGTGTTCTCTCAGTGTAAAGTCATCTGAGCTGGACCGAAATACAGTGGAAACATGTTCTCTGGTCTGACGAGTCCAGGTTTCAGCCTGTCTTTGGGGATGTATCCAGATCTCCAGACTATTAACAACAAGAAGAGCAAAAATCAGCACCAGTGTTGAGGTATGTGGTCTGTATATGTGAAGGGACCGTTGATGTGGCGGCGTATATTGGTGTTTTGGAGAGACGTATGCTGCATCTTTCCCATGGAGCTGTGTGTCTATTTCAGCAGGATGATGCCAGGCCTCATTCTTTAGTTACAACAGTGTGGCTTTGTGACTGAACTGTCTGCATCCAGATTTGTCTCCAATGCCCCTTTCACACATGCACGGTGATCCCTGTTTTTACCTGGAGGTCGCACACAGAGGCTGTTTTGGTGGGGGCACGGGGGGGGGTGGGGAATAAGGTTGACCAATCTCCACCCAGGCGCGGCTCGCCGATATTTCGCTGCCCCCTGACAGCGGAGGAGCTGTATTAGCACTTTTTACAGTTCATGAACTAAATTTGGAACTGTTCGGCACGTTTCCACCAACAAACTGGTTCACAAACTAGAAAAGTTCAAACCAAGGTTCCAAGAAGACTCAAGAAACAGAGTTCTTTAGATGGGAAAAGCGATATATGTGTGAACTCGACCACCCACAACATTCATTATGGATATTACCTGGACTTTATCCTGGTAGAGCCCTAGTGAAGACTGAGTAAAGTCATAGTCAGTGCATGTGAGAACAGTGCTGGAAATATTTAAATAAATTGAGTCTGAATCTGAATAAATTGAATCTGAAATATTCAGGGGTTTCTCCTGAACTCACTGCACAGGCCCCATTTCCCACTGCGAGAGCACGCCTGGCGCAGAACATCTCCCGCTGTGAGCTGCCTGTGTGAAAGATCCGATACCCCAGAGTTTCTCTAGAAAATCTCATGTGTTCATGTGTGAAAGAAGGATAACTGAAAATGTAGAGACTTTAGACTTTAAAGACTTTGTCTCAACTTTTCTGGAAATGGGTTTTCCGCAGGAGGCAGTGTTTGTCTGTGACCAGACCAAGGCCTGAGGGTCACCACTAGCAAATGGATGTGGTTAAATTTGGTCAAAATGGGTCTCACACATCAACTGCTGAGATGAATGAATGCACCTGCTACTGAAGGGTTTCAAGCCTAATGTAAATGGATATCGTCTTTGTCATGTTTTTTACAATTTTTTTCAGTGTGTATCTGTTTACAGAGCTCTTCTTCTGCTTATCTAAAGCCTGTAACTCAAATATCAGATGTTCACCCAAGCCTTCTGCAAAATATTCCATCTGGACGTGCTTAAACGTCTAAGAACATTTTCACTAGGTTATAAGCATCAACAAACATCCGTCCATCCATTCATTATCTGTAAGCGCTTATCCAGTTCAGGGTCGTGGTGGGTCCAGAGCCTACCTGGAATCATTGGGCGCAAGGCGGGAACACACCCTGGAGGGGGCGCATCATCAAACAAGTAAAACGTAATAATGTTTAGACACTTCCCTGAAATGTTAGTAACAGTTGTTTCCATAAGCTAGTGTTAAAATGTTTTACACTTTATAATAATATCGTCCAGTAAATTTAATGCGGGCGTAATGATGATGCCTTTGGAGAATTTATGGCTGTTTTTTTTTTTAAACAAAGCGTTTCTTTATTTTTAAATTATGTATTTGTTTATTTTTAGGGCCATGGGAATGAGAATTATGACTTTACAATGCTATCAGCCATTATCCAGAACATTAGCAAAAAATATGAGTTTGGAAGGGAAGTTTGTTTCTCTGTGGTCTGAACTCTAGAGACTCAGTGTCCTACATTCCATGACTTTCTCCACAGGGAATGTTTGCTCTCTCTCTCTCCCCCTCTCTCGCCCTCTCTCTCTCTCTCTCTCTCTCTCTCTCTCTCTCTCTCTCTCTCTCTCTCTCTCTCTCTCCCCTCCACTCACTCCATCATTCTTTCTCTCTGCCAGAAAAACCCACAGGATAAACAACGACAAAGCTGTTCACACTCCCCTACAGTGTGTTGTGTGTCAACATTTCCAATACACATAGGGGAAGAAAGACTCATATCCCAGAATGCCACTGGATCCATAACTCAAAAACTGTCAAGAGAATGAGAATGAAATGCCAGAGCAGCTGGGATTTGTGGCTCTCTGACAAGGGCAAAAGAAGAGCATGTGTGCAGTGTCAAAAACCAAAATATTATTAATGTTCATGTGTATCCCGGGAAGAAGTAGTGGACCATATTGAAACAGAACTTTGAAGGTTGGATGAGAGATGTTAGTTAGCTAAGTAAAATATTTCTGCTTTGTGAGATGGGTCATTGCTTTGCTGCTTAGTTCCACTTATTTAGTTGCAGTTTTTAGCTATTGGTTTGTTTACTTCTGAAGACTCGAGTGTAACTACAAACACTGAATAGACTGCAATAGGTTAGTCTCCAGTGAGTGATAGTAGTGGCTCATCCAAATATGTCACTGGCTCACTATACACATAAAATTAGATTAGCTAGTGAGCCAGTAGCGTATTTCATTTTATTATATATAAACAGTAGTAATTTTACAGGTGTGGGGTTTGACAGAAAATCTTCCACACAGAAACTTTCACTTGTTAATTGTGTTACAGAGGAAGGCGTGTAGGAATTAGTATTCTTACACTGGGACTTTTACTGCCCAAGTTAGGAGTCTAATCCAAGTTTGCCGCCCAAAGCACTACCTCAACTAACCCTAACCCTAACCCTAACCCTCAACTACTGGTGCCATATCCCCCTGCCCTCTCTTCAGACGACACTCCTGTGAGAATCCTCAGAACAACTGACCTCCCCCTTTGTGGCGTTACTGAACAGTTTTGACTTAGTTGTGTTTATGTAGATTTATTGTGCTCTCATAATCATTGTGTTAACAGGCTACAGACTTATACTACATTAAGCTCAGAGTCAAATGCCTTTTAAAATTCCATGCTGGAAAACAAAGTGGTGCCAGAGGGAAGAGTGGGAGTGATGCTGTGTTTAATTAAACATGATATGGTCGTGTAGAAATCGCTGCACCTTTTCAAAGGTGTTTTTGCAGTGGTGGGGGAAAAGCTGCCTCCAAAGTTGCTGCAGAACGTCTGGATCACCTTGTTTATAATGAACTTGATTTGAAGGAGAATAACAGTTGGTTATTTACCTTTGCAGTGAGGCCTCAAATCTCACTGCTCAGCTTTTACACACTTTAACAGCGGAAGATATGGTAAAATGTGCTGCTTTAGCTTTTAAAAGGCGGGCTTTTAATGGTTTATCTACAGTTTGAGACGGTATTTAAATCAAATCAAAACAAGGCTATTTGCTTCATTAATCATTTTCAATTGCTCAATATTTGCATTGGTTTTCAATGTGTTCACTGAAAAAAATCATCTAATATTGCCATGCAAGTACATGCACATCGTTAACAATCTCCCAGCGAATCTCTGGCGCTACATGTGTTAGAGCTCAGGAGAATGTCCAGACCAAGTTCTGAAGAAGAGTGCAGATGTGAAAATGGCTTTAGAGTTTGATTTGAAGTGAGGTTGTCCTCAGCCAGTGCTGACTTTCTTCTCAAATGAACATTTTACAGACATTCTTCATGCCGCCTTAAAGTTCAGCCAGATAAAGATATCTCAGTAGTGGGTAATTAATCGGAAACTAATGGAAATTAACATTTAGAACTTCTAATCAACATAATCTTATTGCCTATATTATAAGTCACCCAAGTCTTATAAGTCTGTATTGATTATATTGATTATTTTTATTCTGTTATGTCCCCACTGTGTGTTCATGTACTGTCCCTTTAAAACCACACTACCAAGCTGTAGTCACGTGATTCTGCCCCTTATCTGCAACATGGAGGAGAACCTAAACGCAGAGGTCAACCGAGCGACTCGCACCAAAGAAAAACACAGTGTTTGTGGTTTGGACGAGTTGTGTTTGACTATGATTAAGATGACAATCAATAGGCAGCATAATGACGTGTCTAAAAATAGGGACAGCCCACGTGTGGGGAGCGTGCTCATTGTGACGTAACATGCTCTCTATGTAGACAGCTCACTAGGTTTTGGAACAGTCAGTGGGAGTATTGTGGTGCTGCTCCAGAATCAGTGATTTGGTGTGTTCTCTCTGTGTTAGCATGGGTTTTCTCCAGCTGCTCAGGTTTCCTTCCAAAGTCCAAAATGAGTGGGTGATACCCTGTGACCAACTAGTGTCCTGTGCAGGGTTTGTTCCTGCCTTGTGCTCCCTGAAAAGAATGAAGTGGTTACAGAAAAAATCGAGTTAAACTAATGAATAAATGAATGAATGTATTACTGTTATCGTAGAGTAGATGTTCCTGCACCACACATGCCAATTGTTTCAGACTTTATGCTGTAGTCAGAATCCTGACTGTGTGAAACTGGAGGATGTATTCCCCTCGCGTCCTGAGGGTCTGGTCATTAGAATCCACAGTTTTCTGTGAAGATTCTCGAACCCTGCGCTTCCTCTCACTGCTGTTTGGAATTTAAGCTTCTCTTCAGAATCCCAGCAGAAAAGCCATGGACTTGAGGTTCAAAGGGCTCCGATATCTCTTCTTTCTCTCTTTCTCTCTCTTCATCCATCTCTCCATCTGTCTAGCATCCGTTGCTCAGCCCCCGCTGTCTGGTTGCCATGGCGACCCCTGAAGTACAGAGTTTTTGATTTGGTCAAGCTAAAAGTGCACCACGCCACTCGTTAACTAAATGTCAGCTTCGCTTTCGCAGTTCAGCAGAGGGAGAAAGCTTCATTGGCCCAAATGCCAAAAGTCCACCTGTTCTTTCACTCAGTCGTACCTTTAGGCCACTGTGTTTACACCACACAGGTTTTAATACCCTCACATCTCCAGAGAAAAGCTAAAGACCTTCACATTAACCATCCTCCTTTTTAAGCATTTGCATCTGAAAGGCTTTGTTTTTGTGTATTTTTTGTCATCATAGTTTACTTCATCAAATCTGTGTTAAATCAAGGTCCTATTTGTGGAGCTTTAAAGGGCCACCTTCACTCTGTTGTTATCAGAAGTTGGAGTGTTTTAGTCAAGCACAATAAAAGTCAACTAACAGACAGAACCAGAGAGAATTATAAAAAAATACATTAAAACAAAATTAAACGAATCTAACATTAAAATGATGTGGAAGAGCTGCTGATGGCACGACCACATAAACCAAGGCTGAACACATGGCTGAAATCATTTAAAAAGACTCTTAATGCCAGAGAAACTAAATAGCTTTTCAAAATGGACTTAAAAGTCACTATTGTAGGGGACTGCTTTATGAAGAGTGTTCCAAAATCCTGAGGCGGCTACGGCAAAGGCCCAATCTCCTTTGAACCTCAACCGAGAGCGAGGGGTGTCTAAAAGCAATTGGTCAGAGGAACGTAGGGCACGTGGGGTAGATCAAAAACAAATAAGATAACAATAACAAAGAGAACTTTAAAGATGAACAATAACACTTTGAACTCAACTCTGTATTTCGTGTGTATTTACATGCGCTAGTCTTAAAAGCACAGTAACGAAAGGGTTAAAGGGCTGTCAGAAAATGGCCGTGTACAGATGAAATAGGACTGTCAGTCTTTATACAGTATGTTTATGTATTTTTCAACATGTGCAAACCCCATCAAACAGCTGCAAAATGGCGGTTCCTTGGCACTGATGGCAGTGATGTAGAATAACGTTGTCTTGATGTTGAATAACGTAACTGAGATATTTGAGTGCGTGTCTGTACTGTTTTGTCCAGTTTTGTTTGTGCCCAGATCAACAAAACATAAAAAATATCCTTGCCAGTGGAAACTTCGGCTACACTGAATGAGTCATACATGGAGAAGAAGGAGTGTGTGTGTCTGTGTTCAAACTCACTTGAATAGCCATTAGTACACTCTAACACACACACACACACACACACACACACACACACACACATAAACACAGTCTGTGACAAACACATTAGGAGTTCATGAGCACAGGGAAAGCATGCCAGAATCCAGATGTACTGATGTGGAAACACACACACACACACACACAGAAAGAGAGAGAGGGAGAGAGAGACACTGGAAAAACAAACGCAGGGAAAGAAGGAAAGAGAGAGAGAGTAATAAAAGGGAGGGAAAGACAGAAATAGTTGGAATAGATCTTGTCTTTTGCTGTATGTAGGAAAATGAAGATGAAGGATATTTTAATCATGAAATTTAAAGTGAGACATGAACAATCCTCAGTGCATTTGTTTATTTCTTTATTTATTTTTATTAAACTAAATTTAATTTGCAGTTTTGTGTTGTCTCTAGAGGTCAGACCTCAGCTCTCCAGTCTGGAGAAGTGGAGGGAGGAGTGTGAACGTGCTTCACCCTAAATCCTTACTTCCAGCTCAACTTGGCAGCACGTGATAGGCCGACCTTCTGCTCACGTGACCATTACCTCAGGAGGAGAAAGGAAAAAGAGAGAAAAACCCGCCTAGAGTTTTGAACGGAATGAAGGTGGGGGCTGATGTGTTGTGAGAGATAAAGACAAGGGGGGAAGAGCAAGAAAGGTCCTGGAGGGAGGTTAAACCAAGGATTCTCTACTTTTCAGTTCCCTGAAAACAGAACGAGTGGAGGAGGGAAGGGGAATGAACAGAGCTGGAAGGAAGAGGGGAATTAACTCCAAGCACTTCTTATAATGTAAGGACGTGTTTTCTCGCAGTGGCTCAGTGCTGCCCCCTGCAGTAGACAAACTCCATCTGAAACCCAGAGTAGTTTTGTGTGAGTGGTAGCGCACTCATGGAGCAGGAATGTGATGTTGTAAGGGCAACATGGACAGCATTATAACAGGCGTGGGCTTCATTTCCCAAAAGCCTTGCAGTGCTATACTCCTTCTGCTGTGTATTCACTTCATTCGCCTCACCATCTGCGAGTGAGGGTTAGTAAAAAAGTTAGTAGTTTAGAAGGCAGACAGTTTCAGAGAGGATGAGGGGGAGGGTGTATTTTGCAGGTGATTGTCAGCCCACACTAAAAGTCTTTCCTTAAATACACTCCATTCGCCCCCAACCCCCACACCCCCACACCCCCGCCCCCTGCTTTCCCTGAAGACAGCTACCGTGTCTTTGCAGTTTCATGAGCTACATTCATCCAGCCTTTTCTCATTTCCTTAGCAAGTTCCCTTCCCTGGTCCTGCATCTGTCTGCTTTATTATTAAACCCTTTATAGGTTGAAGTGGGTGTGTCTGAGTGGGAAAACACAGAAACATTCAGAGGAAGCTCAAACACCAATCAAGGACCTCGCCTGCCTCCCCCACCTTCAGTTATTGCTTTATTTCAGGAACAGTACAACGTCTGATTATTTTTCCACATATTCCACTTAGAGCTTAGAAAAACAGCTGAAATATATATATATCTCACAAACAAATATTCAGCTAAAAAAAATCAGCTAACGTTTACTGATCATTTTAACGACCTATTTTTAATGAGGAACGGGAGGCACTTGATTTTTAACCTAATTCTACACAAATAAACACATTTACAGGAATGTTATGTCAGTTTAGAGTTAGTGACATCATCAAGATGTAAATTACTGTATTAACTTCACAAAATCTTTATAAATAATACCCCTCGAGTACAAGACATGGCTTCATCTTAAATCGTGAATAAGGAAGGTTTAAGAAGTTGGTTTTAAGTGTTGTTTTCCTGCACAGTTCACAGTAACTAGTAATAAACCTTTTAAATGATTGCCATTTAGAGCTCGTACCATTATCAAAGAATGTGTTTCGCTGATTAGGAGCCGGGGCGGGAGCTCGTTTGGGGTTTGTTCATGAAACTAAATAATGTTTGTTGATTTTTTCTGGTGGTCCACATTTAAATGAAAGCATTAAACATTTTTCTTATCACTAATGATGACTTCTCACACAATAATTATTTATTTATCACCCAGACCTACTTTCACTCCAGATGTTCTGCGACAGAGTGGTTACAGAAACAACACTATGTAAATGCCTCGGCCAAAACCAACGTTTTCCGATCTGCACGTGTTCTTTGACGTATTTATTCATCATAGATAGACTCTGTTTTGAAAGTTGAGGCATGTTTTTAAACCCTGATTAAGTTTGTTGCCTCTGACGTGGCGCTTCGACCTCAGGTAAAATGCCAAGTTGAGCACAAAAAGCCTAAATGTGACAGAGTTTATCTTGGGTCTTGCTCTGACTCTGAACGGTGTGCATCACCCCTCTGGTGTCTTTTCTGTTTGTTTGTTTTTTCTAGCTGTGAAGGTGTTTCTGGAGGTGTTCTGCTGTGGTAACTCTGCTTTGCTTTGGGTGGCCCTTGCTTGAGCTTCTGGAAACTTCCTCTTTGCTTCAGTAGTTCATTTGCTGCAGTTGGAGGGTCGGACATGCTGTGTAGGTTTGAGCACATTTCGTGGCTTTTGTCCCCCACAGGAGTGTCATTTATTATGGAGCAGGAGGGGAGTGTGTTCCACACCGTGCTCACCCTCTTTTTCACCAAGAACATCTTGTTGTCAGGGTAACAAGAGGCAGCGGGCCTCGTGGGAGTTGGAGGGGAGCAGAGAGGTTTCTGCCATTTTTAGAGATAGATATCTATCTCCACTCCCTGGATGCCACATGACACAGTGTGTGTGTGTGTGTGTGTGTGTGTGTGTGTGTGTGTGTGTGTGGATATTCATCACGTTGTGGGGATCAAAACTGTTAACACACTGACATTGTGTTGTCCTCATGGAGACAAAAAGTCATGCTCTCATTACATTTTAAGCTAAAAATACTTAGGCTCAGGGCAGTAGCAGATATGGTTAAGGTCTGGGTAAGTCTCCATGTAATGAACGAAACTCTATAAAGCGTGGAGACCAGACTCGGCACAGGCCTGGGCTCGGCGATCTCATCCACAAAGGGGCGCTGTGGCTGTGGGTTTTTGTTCCAAACAACCAGGAAGTCACAAGATCAGTTGTTTTACTGAGACCCACTAATTAAAGAAGTGAAATCAGGTGAGCTCCGGCCTGAACGGACTACAGCCCAGCAGCCACTCCGGCCCTCAGCGGATAAGACTGCCCACCCCTGATATACGCCCTTTACGCAGTCAGTGCCTCACAAGGACTTACCACGGTGGTTCACAGCTGCAGTCTTTCGGGGGCTGATGCTCAGCACATTTATCTGTTTCCTCCGCTCTAACACACCTGACCTGGCTCATTAAGAGCTCTGTAATTAGCCGAGGGAGCAGATGAGATGAACTCGATGTGTTTGATGAAGAAAATGTGCAGTTTATGGCTTCCCCAGGCCTCGGAGAATCAGTGACCTTCAAGGTATTTAGAGAAGTGTGATATTTGCTCGCTGAGCGTTCCTTAGTGCAGACAGAAATCTCAGCATGTCGTTTACTAAAGAGCTGATACATAATCAGGACCATGCTTAGACCTCTCATCTCCAGGCTTGTTTTCACTAATGAGATTTCCTGCTTCATAAAGAATAAAATCTAATTAGTCAAATCAGGTTCTGTGGTGCATGGCTGGAACACCTGCTTTACCCAAGTTCAATATCCATGTGCAGACCCCAACCCACAAGTCTAATCACTGTTGTACAGCGCCATCTAGTGAAGAGTGTCTGTTATTGCAGCCTACGGTTTTACAGGGTTCCACTGTATTTGTTCGTGTACATCCTGAAGATTGTCGACACCACTGGGTGAATTTGGCCCCTGTGAAGTTCATCAGTTGTGGATAAAGTACATGCTCTGTTCAGATCTCTGCAGAAAAACCTGAAAAGAAATGGCTTTTCCCTGGAGCAACATGAGCCTAATGTCACCATGCGAATTACCAAATGTTGGCTTCTGCAAACCTAAAGTGTGTGTGTGTGTGTGTTTCTCTTACAGGAGACTCAGAGCAAGTCAAAGGTGTGTGCGAATGTGTTCTGTGGAGCAGGGAGGGAGTGTGCCGTGTCGGAGAAAGGAGAGCCTAGCTGCTTGTGTATTGAGGTAATGTATATTTTCCAGAAGATTCTCAGTTTTTCAGTTGATCACCTGAAGACTTTAAAGCTTCAAATATCTTCACACATTTAAAACTATATTTTAAAATTCTAAAAGTAAGTAAGTTTGCCATTATTGCCCTTAACACCCCACTATTGATCCTCAGGGTTCGAGGACAATCAGAGGGAGCTCCATGACACATTTATGGCCCACGGTCAATGGTTCAAAAAAACAGTTGAATTCCAGCGATGTGAATGTGCCCTTAGTGTGACGCAGAGGCAGTGCATAACAAACCCTTGCCTTCTGTCTGATCAGAGAAATAATTCATGGAGAAAGATGAATGATTTTGAATCAGTTATTTAAAATTTAATTTATTATCAGTTTAATTGAGTTAAAACACAAATATGAAATGCTATAATTGATGCTGTATTTTAATTTGATCTTAGCTTCAATTTTTGGTCTAACTGTCCTCTGTAGCGCCCCCTGAGAAACATGTCTGTTTTTAGTCAGAGTAAAGGCCCTGTGCAAAGCCCCAAAAAAGCCCCCAGTCTAGACCTCTATAGAATTACAAATATGCTGCTTTTTCAGCCGTGTTATAAAGGAAAAGAAATCTATTGATTTTTAAAAATGGATAAAAATCACAAAAGATTTAGTTGTAAAGTAACAAGAAATGCACCAGAATTACATTATAGTGGGATGCTCTGGAGTACTTCACCATTCCCAAAGCTAAGTGTCGGCTATACACTGTATTAGTTTACACACACACACACACACACACACACACACCCACGGCAAAACGCCTTTATGCTTAGATCCTGCGCCAGAAACCAGAGTCAAAAAATGCTATGTTCGGTTAATGTCTTTGGAAAAATGCATTTAAATAGGTGTTTCCTCTCTGTTTAAAGAGCAAGACAATGTCGATTTTAATCAAATTCATCCTTTTGTTTACAATTATGTATTCATGTTTTCTCAAGTCATTCTGACTCTGGTATTTGTTTATTCTAATTATGTACTCATTACATATTTAATGTACAGTAATTCACAACAATTAATAAGAGTAAGAGTCTAAAGCACACAAGTGGCATTTGGGTCATGAGCTGTGGTCATGTGCATTAATATTGACCACAGTACTCTACAAAAGGGTCTTTTGTGTGTGTGTGTGTGTGCGTGTGTGTGTGTGTGTGTGTGTGTGTGTGTGTGTTTTGGAGGGCATGTGTCTGCCACACAACTCAGCAGATTATTGACTTCAAAGGCTCATTTCACACACACACACACACACACACGCAGTGCTGTCACAACTGGCACCCGTTCATATGAACAGGCTTAGTGTAAGCGGCTCTGAATGGAGCTCCTCCAACTCAATAGGCATAATTCCCCTCCATAGAGCAGAATGAATGATGGTGTTTAGACCCAGGTTACGCTGCAGGAGCTCGAAGAATATAGCGCCGTCCATGCCTTTCCTCTCAGACTTTAGACAAATACAGTAGGATATGATACAGGTTTTTACAATACACTACAACACCTCAAGAAGCTTTACCCTTTAACCTCTAAACAAGAAAACACAAGTGAAACACAGGTTAAACACAGGTTAAACAAAAGTTAAAGAAAAGTTAAACACAGGTTAAGCACAGGTTAAACACTAGTTAAACACAGGTTAAATACAGATTAAACAAAAGTTAAAGAAAAGTTAAGCACAGGTTAAACACAGGTTAAACAGTGGTTAAACAAATGTTAAACACTAGTTAAACACAGGTTAAACACAGGTTAAACAAAAGTTAAAGAAAAGTTAAGCACAGGTTAAACACAGGTTAAACACAGGTTAAACACAGGTTAAACACAAGTTAAGCACAGGTTAAACACAGGTTAAACAAAAGTTAAGCACAGGTTAAACACAGGTTAAACACAGGTTAAACAAAAGTTAAGCACAGGTTAAGCACAGGTTAAGCACAGGTTAAACACAGGTTAAACACAGGTTAAACACAGGTTAAACACAGGTTAAACACAAGTTAAGCACAGGTTAAACACAGGTTAAACAAAAGTTAAGCACAGGTTAAGCACAGGTTAAACACAGGTTAAACACAGGTTAAACACAGGTTAAACACAAGTTAAGCACAGGTTAAACACAGGTTAAACAAAAGTTAAGCACAGGTTAAACACAGGTTAAACACAGGTTAAACAAAAGTTAAGCACAGGTTAAACACAGGTTAAACTGGGAGGATTTCAATTTCAGTGTCAAAGTTATGTGTCACGTATGTCGTTATATACGGTACAACTAACAGAAGTGCTTTGATGATGGATAAATCACATGAAAATATACAGTCAGTTATAGATCTACAAGATAAAGAGATTTTAAAAAGGAATGTATATAAAGGTAAAAAGATATATATAGAGATGATAATATGATAAAACTGAGGGAAGTGTGCAAAGAAAATGTGCAAATCACAGCATGGTAAATAGTAGTGTGCAATTCAGAGGTGAATGTCTTTCATTTTTAAACAACCATTCAGTCATTTTCTCAAAGGAATCCCCTTCACAAGGTGTCGTTAAACACAGATCCTGTTTTAGACAGAACCCTCACTTTGAACTT